>NW_028270157.1:45701717-45915687 GCF_037043375.1 Chiloscyllium plagiosum
AACTCCTTACTTGGAGTAATGAATCCGCTATGTCTCTCAATGCATTTCCCTCAACTTCTGCCAGAGGGAGCTAGACTCCAAGTTATATATCTTGGGCCTGTAGGCTTCAACTAGTCCTCGACCCAAAAGAAACAAAGCTAGTTAAGGGTGTTGCCCACAATCATCTAAAATACATTGCTGGATTTTTTTTTTATACACTTTCCCAGATATGCCATGAGTCCAGGTGAAACACAAAAAAAATTCCCTCAGCAAAGGGACCAGGAGTTGAGTTTGTTGCGCATTTGATACAGAAGATCATGTGACAATTTAATTTTCAAGAAAACACATTTATTTCCCAGTTCTAAGAATAATTCTTTAAAAAAATTCTGGGAAATTGAAAGGACAACGTAATTACAATGGGAAGACCTTCTCACCTAATCTAGGATGATGATGAGAGATGGTCTGTTATTGCTAGAATGGCCTGTCTTTGCCACCTTTTAATTATGAAACACAAAAAATTTAAGTACCTCAAATTAAATTATTCGATTAATTAGGGGAAAGATTGGTCACCTGCACTTCAGACTTGGGCCAGAAAGCCTGAGTTCCATGTTCACCTGCTCCAGAGGTATGTTATAACATGTCTGAACAGGTTGATTAAAATATATTCATTTCAGACTCCCTCTGAACCTAATGGGAGCGTTGCAATTTTGATTATACAAGTTGTATAAATTGTAAAGCCAAATAATATCCTAAAAAAAAAGTTATTTGAAAAAAATTCAAATTTTAACCTCTACTTAATACAAATACAATACTTCAAAAGAAAAATATTCAAACATCAAAGCGATATTATGTTGATTCCCAAGGGCAACGCTCCCATTAGGTTCAGAGGGAGTCTGAAATGAATATATTTTAATCAACCTGTTCAGACATGTTATAACATACCTCTGGAGCAGGTGAACATGGAACTCAGGCTTTCTGGCCCAAGTCTGAAGTGCAGGTGACCAATCTTTCCCCTAATTAATCGAATAATTTAATTTGAGGTACTTAAATTTTTTGTGTTTCATAATTAAAAGGTGGCAAAGACAGGCCATTCTAGCAATAACAGACCATCTCTCATCATCATCCTAGATTAGGTGAGAAGGTCTTCCCATTGTAATTACGTTGTCCTTTCAATTTCCCAGAATTTTTTTAAAGAATTATTCTTAGAACTGGGAAACAGTAATGCTGGTTAATCTGTTTAATCAAGATATTGTGTACAATAATGCTAGGACTTGGTACACTGCATTCTTTTTCCAGATTATCATTTTACTTATCTGAACCAGCATTACACACTAGTGCTAATTATCATCACAAAAATCCATAGCAGAGTGGGCTTTTAGTTGTGTCAGCCATTTCACATTATTGTAAAGGAAGTTGACCATGCCCTGCTTGCTTCAGGTTTTACTGAACAGTGACTTTTCAATTTGTAACTATCCTCTATAGTTTTGCCCTTATTCCTTCAAGGTTTGAGAGAAATAGCCAAAATTGAGGGTCCTTGACAATGTAGTTCAAGAAAAACTATTCTTATGTGCAGAAGGGCTACTCATTGGGTACCAAATAAAGATTGGTAAAAGAACCAACAATGACATAAGGAAATACTTTTCTATTCAGAAAGTGTTTAGGATCTGGAACACAGACCCGACAGTGTGGTAGATGCCAATCAAATGGAGCTTTGGAGGGAATCCAAGCACAAATAACAAAATAATCGCAGGGCTATGGGGAAAGGGCAGTGGAATGAAATTAGCAACGTTATTCTTGCTAAGAACTAACAGATAATGTTGAGCCAAAGGTCTTCCTTCCTTTCATTTATAATTCTACGTATGTGGAAAGTATGAAAGGAATTGAATCATAACAGCACATTTCACATGTAAGACAATTAATTATTCCCAAAACACCGTCACGGTTTGTACAGGCTGAAGTGGCAAGCAACTTGTATACACAGTCTCACAAACAAGAATGATCTAAACAATCAGTTAACCTGTTTTGTTGAAGAATGAATTAAACTGTCGGATTATCCTCTGCTTTCTGCTTCAATTTATAGTCATATAGAGTTATAGAGATGTACAGCATGGAAACAGACACTTCGGTCCAACCCGTCCATGCCGACCAAATATACCAACCCAATCTAGTCCCACCTGCCAGCACCCGGCCCATATCCCTCCAAACCCTTCCTATTCATATACTCATCCAAATGCCTCTTAAAATGCCACTTCCTCTGGCAGCTCATTCCATACACGTACCACCCTCTGCGTAAAAACGTTGCCCCTTAGGTCTCTTTTATATCTTTCCCCTCTCACCCTAAACCTATGCCCTTCAGTTCTGGACTCCCCGACCCCAGAAAAAAGACTTTGTATATTTACCCTATCCATGCCCCTCATAATTTTGCAAACCTCTATAAGGTTACCCCTAAGCCTCCGATGCTCCAGGGAAAACAGCCCTAGCCTGTTCAACCTCTCCCTGTACCTCAGATCCTCCAACCCTGGCAACATCCTTGTAAATCTTTTCTGAACCTTTTCAAGTTTCACAACATCTTTCCGATAGGAAGGAGACCAGAATCTCACAGGTCTTCAGGTTAAAGTCTCATCCAAAGGTCAAGATTAGTTAAATGTAAGAAATTGTAAAATAGTAGGTGATAAAGTTGAAATATTTAGAAGGAGAATTGAATGACGTGAGTGATAAATTAACTGATAAAGGGTAGTATGAGTTATGATGAGCTTTAGTGGATTTTTTTAATGAAACTGATACTAATAATTGGCCACATTTTTATTGGAGAAATGAAGCCAAGAGGAAGACTAGATAGACTTTCAACATAATTCAAGGTATAGAAGAGATGAAATAAACCAACCATTTTTTTGGACAAGAAGCACAAATACAGCCTACAAATGTTAACTTCATACACCATTAGCTAAACTACAGACTAAAACAGTTCTTTCTTCCTCCTTCCCAGATCACCTGTAACCTGCTAAATATTTGCTCAGAGATACTACGCATGGGAAGTGATATTAAATAATTGATTTGCCCCTCATTTGTGGAGTAAATTTCAGGGTTCCTTGAAGTCGCATATCAACAAGTGATATATGTGGGTAGGAAGCTTTTGAAGTAGTAAATATATAATGCGTCCAGTTGTCATGTCCGGCAGAGAGATATTTTCTAACAACAAAAAAAGAAAAACACTCAAGATGCTGGAAATCTGAAATAAAAACAAAATACTAGAAAAACTCACAGTAAGACTGACAAGGATCAGATGGAAGAGCAGCAAAAGAAAATTCAATGATTACAGATCAAATATTTTGACTCAAGCAAAGCTTATGAATGCCACTCTGCTCAATTACCTGTTGATGCTTTCCATAATTTTATTTTATCATACAACCATAAACTATTCAATTATTAATATGTTAAAAAGTCAATGACAATTGGATCTTTAAAATGCAGTCCTTGCAACATGTGAAGGATATATTGACGATCCCCTGAACTCTCCCACACACACAAGTCTATGGGGTGAATTTGCATTGGTAGATATATTCTATTTTGTTCAAAAAACACAATCTGTAGGCAATGTGACATTTTATAAATTCCTACTTTGGAAACAGAACCAGTCTGATTCAAAGTTGGGATACAGGCAGACTCTAACCTCACACCTTTAATGCATTGTCTGAACTGAGATGTCACTTTTTTATGCTAATAAAATCTTAAATTGTCACTGGACTAAGACTTGAAACAAGGTCTGGGATTTGCATATTTAATCAACAGAAACCTGCATCTCCCTAGGTGATTAAAGAGTGATCTGCAATCTCAGTTTGTCTAATACATTGCATTAGTTGTATGACACTTTAGTCTTTTACTATAAATTCTGTATTCTATGATCCTGCACCACTAGATACCTGACGAAGGAGCAGCACTCCGAAAGCTTGTACTTACAAATAAACCTGTTGGACCATAAACTAATGTCATTAGATTTTTAACTTTTGTTCTGTTCATACCCTGTCATTACATGAGCACATCATTAAACTTTTCTCATACCAAAATAATATGTGGAGGTTTCCTTCAAAAAATAAATTGCATTATTTGTTGGATATGATAGTATTCCATTTATCAGCAATAGCAGATTTTCCAGACGAGCAGTTAACAGAGTTAACACTTACACCAATGTGAACTATAAGAATGGAGTTAAGTGTTAAAGATAAGCCAAGGCAATTCTTGAGACATTGCATAAAGCCAATAATTTCAGAACCTTCTTTGCAAGAATATTTCAGTTCCTAAAGGTACCATTTACTGAAGAATACTCAGGACACTCATCTCCTTTGTTTGCAGTCAGGACAATTGTAGGGAAATTACCATGCGGGGAAATGACTGTGATGAAAATACCATGACCTTTGCCTTGAAAAACTTGCTGAAATTGTGCCCCTTTAGAAAGTAATGACAACAGAAACCTGCTCAAATAAAGCTTATAGAGTTAATAGGGTTCAGATTTATATTCCTCTTGTTTCTGGCCTCACACCAGCAATGACTAAGGAATACCAGCTCATTAGTATGCTGCATTACCAAAAATGGAAATAGTACCTTACTGCACTTCAGCAGACAGTTGACTTAAAAACATAATTCATGAGCAAAATCGAATACATTTACTGTGGTCCATTTGTATATTATGATTGCAAGCTTGCTAACCTAGGAAATTATCAAACATCTGTAAGAATTACATTTCTTTCTGTTCATTAAATGTCATCAAAACCAATATATGGTGATGAAAATTACTGAAGCTTAGATATTTTATGCTGGACTTTGTTTTGCTATTTAAAAAGTTTTGACAGCAGAGAAGGAAACAAAAAGTCATTCTTATAAACAGCAATTGCATTTAGAACTTCATGCTCAATATTTTCAACACAAGTTACTCAAAAAGAAAGAGGATAAAAAAGGAATAAGGGATTACTTTGCAGAATGTTAGAGTACAAATATTAGAGGGGGAGCAATTACATTCTCAGCTTCCTTTGGCAATCTTTCTGCACAGATGCCCATCTCCCCACCCCTAGCCACATGCTCTGCAGTGACACTAACTTTCCAAATGAAAAGTTCTTCATAAATCAAATGGAAGGACAGCTTACAGAACAATGTGTGGCTTTTTCCTTTTATTTCCCAACATTGGGAGGGGAAAATATGGTCTCAGCATTTTTTTTTAATCTTTATGTAAAAATACAATCTTGTGCGTGAAGACATATCTTTGTGTTCATTAGGAAGATATGTTATTTCTCCTCAAGGTCATTCTGTGTTATATATCTTAAGACATGCCAAAACTTTTTTAAAAATCTACTCACTACTAATATTGCAAAATAGATAACAGATAATACAAGATAATAGATAAATAATATTTCACATACCATAAGCATGATTATTGCAGACTGCTCTGGAAATTTCACAACAATAGTCTGTTTCAATCCCAACCTTAATATTTTCACTTCAGCCACAGAAGCTTCTCTCAGAGATTACTAATTTAGTACTGAATAAGGAGCAACTTTTAGTTCAAACAGACTCAGAAGAAATTGGATTCAGAGATTACAAAATGCACAAAACGTTTCATTCGAAATACAATATCACCATTTTGAGTTTGATCACAAAGCTTTAATTAATTTTGGACTATAGTCAAATGCCAAATATTCTGAAATATTAGCTGTGAATTAGCAAATGAGTGATGGATTCAAAATAAAAGTGCAAACTACTATACTTGGCCTGAATTGCAACTGCATACTGTTTAAAATTTTAAAGAATAGAAACTTTAAAAAGAGCCACCTTGGTGCATGAGGGAGGGCTGGGAGGGGAATTAAGTGGGTCTGAGAAGCAAAGAGACTTCAGGCATTTTAGGAAAGATCGGATTGGAAGGGCTTTTCTCACCGAGCCAAGATGTGTCTTGGTGCTTATTTGGAAGTTCTGGCAATGAGGCATTCTTCTAAATACATGTTTCACTGACATAACACTTTCCACTGGAGAAATTTACATTAACTAGGAATTAATTTCCATCATTACTTTGAAGATGGCAACTGACAAGCAACATTTCTTCAGATCAATGCACAAAAACAAAGGCAGCTAAGTAATTCAGGCAAAAAAAGACCCTGATTTGTTTATTTAAGATAGTTTACAATACATTGAACACCTTAAGTAAAAGTGATATTTGGGCCTGTTAAACCCAATATATTGCAGCTACCCATCTTAGACTGAAAGCTGCCATTCTGATTCTACCAGGTAAATCCCATTTTTATATTGTTTGGCCCCAACTTGGCTGGAACAGTCTTGTTTCGGAAACAAATCTGTAAAAGTCTGAATACATATCAGCTGAGCTACTTCCCTGAAAGTTAAAAACTGAAATGTGTACAGAGAACAGGGAGCAGATCATTTCTAAACTAATTGACTCACTGAGCATGTCTAAAATCAAGTTTAACAATGCAATGGATTTACACTGTGACAATGAAGCAGTCTGGACTTAGAAACAAAAAAAAAATTACTTAATACTAAGCTCTGCAGTCTAAAATGTTACCAGAATACATCTCCATATTTTTTGCTTCAAACTACTGTTTTTCAAGACACCGGTGAAACAACATTGGGTATTAATAATTTGACTACTGGCAAAAGCCTTTGCTCAATTATTTGCAGGTAAATCTGACTAGCACATCAATAGTCCAGCTAATGCCAGAGTTGTAAACAATCTAATTCAGCCTAAAACACCACTGACGGGGTTGGGAGGTAAGAAAGATGTAACTTGCAGCTTATGTGCCAAATAACTAAAATAAGATTAGCTGGTGGCAAAGTGCAGAGAATCAAAATTCCAATTTGGAATTATGGATATTGTATAGGATTACACTGTGTAAAGATAAAGGTGCCATAGTCTTACTAGGCTACTTGTTCATGTAAAGAATGAGGAGAGAGGTTGAGAAGGAAAGGCCTTCATGATAACCAACCAATGCAGAGCATGAACTCATACTGTTAGCATCAGTCTGCATCTCAAACCAGCTCTCCTGCCAATGTAGTCCCATTCTCTCCCTCTCCATATATCTGAAATTTTTTAAAGGAAGGAATGATAATCAGACTGAAGTACTGCAAATTTGAACAGCACAAGTAGCAAAAAGGTCATGAAAATTACAATAGTTGAATTCAATGTCCACCAAATTAAAATAAAAAGGAGATATTGGATTAAAAGAAGGAATAAAAGCAGGGATTTAGCTTTTAAAGACTTTATTTCATTTCATTTGTATTTATCAGTTTTATCAATGAGTTGATTTGCTTTTGCGGCCCATACATCATACCACATTTATTCTGAATAACATGTGGCAGAAAATCTTTATACTATACAGGTTAAAAAGGTCCCTACTGAAAGATATTGCTATAATGACTAAAGATAATACAAACTGCAAAATAATCTTATTTGAAAGCTCAATGTAGAAAACAGACAGACATATACAGACCTACAAAAGGTTGCTAAAAAAAAGAGAAGCCAATTCATAAAGTTGTTCACAAATTATTTAATAGAAGTTTATCATGCATGGTGTCAGAATTTCTGAAACATTCTTAGATTCTATTTTGTACTGGAATTTCCTGCAATTTGCTTCAAGGAACGGATAGATTGTTGTTTCACTCGAAAGCTAATGTTTAAATTTAAAAGTGCTGTTTGAAACTAAAATATGTACAAACTAAAATACTATCATTTTATAATTTTGATTGAGTTACAAGAGAGGAGATTAACAAGAGTTACCTTGTGCATGATTGCACCCCAAACAAAAAAATGCTGATTATGGCATTTGCCTCAACTGTTGAATCTCAAATGGGTTTTACAAACTGTTACAGTGACCCAAGACTTTTAAATTAAAACATTACACAATCAACTAAGTCTAAAGCATTTATACCAGTTCTGATTGTGATTATAAGTTGGGAAGCTCTTCACTTCATTAGCCCTGATGATAACATCCAATAAACTGAGATGGTGAATGCTACCTTTTAAAAATCCTTTATAATCTCAAAAAGATAGTCTTTCAACTTTTTCCACTGACAGAAAGGAAAGAATATTGTGTATACCTACTGTCATAAAAATTTTCCTCAATAAATATTAATTTAATATTTCATTAGTTGGATTCACATTTCAGACTTTTAAAAAAGTATCTTCCTGAAACAAGAGAACCACCAAGTCATATCAAGATGGCTCTCAATTTGCATCGCTGTAAACCACATTCCATTGCATGCAGGCAAAGGATCGACAAAAACCACCAGAATCAACATATCCAGGGAAAGAGAACTCTTTTCCTACATTTCACAAATAGAAATTCCAAGTATACAAAAGGACAATCATCTGAGGTCATGAAAACAATGGCTACTGAGACATGCAGATGTGGGCTAAATTAAATCTTTTGAAATATACAAGGGAATTTTAAACCTCTGACAACTGTGCGAGAGAAGTCATGTGACCAACCAAGCTGTACATGTGAACTTGGACATTGGCTGAAAGAGAAGCAAACAGGAGTGAAGAAAAGTTTTCTCCTTCCCCCAATACTCTACCCCTCACGCTCCCTCCCTCCCTCCATATCAAATTTACCACCCAAGTTTGGAGTCTATTGAGTCTTGACCTGTTTTACATCTCTGCATGCAGATTAGAGAATTCTACTGGAAAAGCTTCTGTTCTACCACTCGACATCAGGCACACACACAAAGTAGTACAGTTAAATTATCACACAAAACATTTTCAATGTTATTTCCAGGTAGGTCAAACTACAGATCATTTTACATAGTTACAGAACTTGGATTTCAAAACACCTTCAGGGATTGTCAATCAGTTCTATTTACACATCATCTTTAGCATGTCATTAAAAATGATGTATGAATTAACTCTTAGAAAAACCTCCATTACTTGTCAATAACACATTAAGAACATTTCTTTATTCTAAGCACAATCAGAAAGTTAAGGGAAGTCGTTTGCAATGTGGTAAAGCTATTAAAATGAAGCATGATTACCCAAAATATTTTTGGAAACATTAGAGTAAGAATAAAAAGGGGTTTTCTCAGTTTTTACAAAAGAAATGTGGATCACCCTTAAAAAGGGTGATGGGTTACTAATTACCTCCTTGTGAAAATTCACAGTTGACCTAAGTTTTCCAAACAACACACAAATGAGATGTTATAAAACATGTAGATACTTTTAAATCAATCTGTTCAGATATGTAATGACACATACCTGGGGCCTTCTGATAAAGAGGAAAGGACCTATGACTGAACCATAAAAGCAGGTACCCTGGAACACTGTTTGTGAAAGGCATTATACTCTTTCATTTTTATTCTAAATGGCCGGCTGAGACAAATAATCTGTCTTGTTCAATCTGGAGTGCAGAAATACCGCATAAATTAAGACACATTTGCAACGTGAACCAGAATGATTTTTTTTAAACTTTGCTATATTCATGCTAGCAAGGCTAGTATTTATTGCCTATCCCAAACTTCCAGTGAACTGTGGTTTGCTATGCCTTTTCATGGGTAGTTAAGAGTCAACGACAGTGTCTTTGATCTAGTGTTAGATAAAGACCATAGATTTTTTTTTATAATAAATTTATGATAGCTGTCATGACTATCATCATCTTCAATATTGGTGACAAGATGAATCACTGATTCAGCTTAATTCAATCTACCTAGCCATTTACAAAATTACACTCAAGCTATACTAGATAACGAAAGCAGAAAGTGAGGACTGCAGATGCTGGAGATCAGAGCTGAAAATGTGTTGCTTGAAAAGCGCAGGTCAGGCAGCATCCAAGGAACAGGATTCTCCTGTTCCTTGGATGCTGCCTGACCTGCTGCACTTTTCCAGCAACACATTTTCAGCTTAGATAACGAAAGGCACCATAACTCCTTCAACCACTTTGTTTATAAAGCACCTTTCACATAATGAAACTCACCAAAGCTCTTTTCAACAAAAGCAATCATAGAATGGCAACTGCACAAGTGACCATTCAGCCAATCATATCTGTGCCAGTTTACATCTGATGCTGCTCCACAGCTACCTGATAAAGGAACAGCGTTCCGAAAGCTAGTGCTTCCAAATAAACCTGTTGGACTATAACCTGGTGTTGTGTGTTTTTTAACCCTGTGTACATTCTTCCTTTTCAGGTTACAAACTGATTTGATCTCAAATCCTTCAACTGAACTTGGCCTCTACGCTCACCTATGGCATTCCAGATCTTAACCACTTGAGGAAAAACCTTTTTCATGCAGTACAGTATGCTTCTTTTTGCCAATTACAGTAAATCTATGCCCACTTGCCCTCAATCTTCTTAGCAATGGAAAAAGATCCCCCCCCCCCCCCCCGCCCCCCACCACCATCTATCCTGTCCTGCCACCTCCTGATTTTGAATAACTATAAAAATTTTCTTTCAACCTTCTCAATTCCGAGGGCCAAGTCTCAACTTCTCCAAACTATGTAACTGAGGCTCTTCAACCGTGGGACCATGTCTCATTTCTACATTCTCTCCAATGCATTAATGTCTCCTCTAAAGTGTAATGCCTAGAACTGAATGCAGTACTCTTCCAGAGGATGAGCCAATGTTCTATATAGGTTAAGCATAACTTCATTTTTGTTATACTCTATGGTCCTATTAGTAAGGTGTAGGATGCTGCACCAGTTCAAAGAAAAGGTTCACTGCACCCGAAATGTTGACTCTGATTTTCCTCCATAGATGCTGCCAGACCTGCTGAGCTTTTCCAGCAAATTGTTTTTGTTTCTTATTTCCAGCATCCACAGTTCTTTCGGTTTTTATGATACCACAGGCTTTGTTAACCACTCAGACTGTCCTGTCACCTACAATGATTAATGCATATATACACCCAGTTACATGTTTTATGTATTAAATACAGACAATAGAATAACTGAGTCAGACAGGATGGAAGATACCATTCAGCTCTTGTGTCTGTTCTGACCTATCTGCAATAATTCCACTTTCCACCACTTGGCCCATAGCCTTGAATATTAGGATATTTCAAATGCTCATCCACATTTTTTATTGAAAATAATTATGGAGGTTTCTATTTCTACTACCCTCCCAGGCTTTGCATTCCAGATTTCCATCACTCACTGGATGAAAACATTTTCCTCAAATCCACTAAACATCTTGCCCTTCAAATTATGTCCCCCTCATTATTGCCCTGTCAATATAGGGGAACAGCTGCTTCCTATTCACACAATGCCTTTCTAACTTATACACCTCAAATCAGGTACCTCCTCCACCTTCTCTGCTCTAAAGAAAATAATCAACAACTATCCAGTCTGTTTTCATAATCAAAATGCTTCAACCCTGGCAAATCTCCTCTGTACCCCTTCAATTGCATACACAAAGAACATTACAGCGCAGTCCAGGCCATTCGACCCTCAATGTTGTGCCGACCTGTCATACCAATCAGGAGCCCATCTAACCTACACTATTCCATGTACGTCCATATGCTTGTCCAATGACGACTTAAATGTACTTAAAGTTGGCGAATCTACTACCATTGCAGGCAAAGCATTCCATACCCATATTACGAGTAAAGAAACTACCTCTGACATCTGTCCTATATCTATCAGCCCTCAATTTAAAGCTATACCCCCTCGTGCTCGCCGTCACCATACTTGGAAAAAGGCTCTCCCTGTTCCTGAAGAAGGGCTCATGCCTGAAACGTCGATTCTCCTGCTCCTTGGATGCTGCCTGACCTGCTGAGCTTTTCCAGCAACACATTTTCAGCTCTCCCTGTCCACCCTATCTAACCCTCTGATTATCTTATGTCTCTACTAAGTCACCTCTCAACCCTCTGTCTAACGAAAACAGCCTCACATCCCTCAGCCTTTCCTCGTAAGACCTTCCCTCCATACCAGGCAACATCCTAGTCAATCTCCTCTGCACCCTTTCCAAAGCTTCCACATCCTTATAATGCGGTGACCAGAACTGTACACAATACTCCAAGTGCGGCCATACCAGAGTTTTGTACAGCTGTAGCATAATCTCATGGTTCCGGAACTCAATCCCTCTATTAATAAAAGCTAAAACACTGTATGCCTTCTTAACAACCCTGTCAACCTGGGTGGCAACTTGCAAGGATCTGTGTACCTGGACACTGATCTCTCTGCTCATCTACACTACCAAGAATCTTACCATTAGCCCAGTACTTTGCATTCCAGTAACTCCAACCAAAGTGAATCACCTCACACTTGTCCACATTAAACTCCATTTGCCACCTCTCAGCCCAGCTCTGCAGCTCATCTATGTCTCTCTGTAACCTACAACATCCTTCGTCACTATCCACAACTCCACCGGCCTTAGTGTCGTCTGCAAATTTACTAACCCACCCTTCTACGCCCTCATCCAGGTCGTTTACAAAAATGACAAACAGCAGTGGACCCAACACCGACCCTTGCAGTACACCACTGCTAACTGGACTCCAGGATGAACATTTCCCATCAACCACCACCCTCTGTCTTCTTTCAGCAAGTCAATTACTTGATCCAAACTGCTATATCTCCCACAATCCCATTCCTCCACATTTTGTACAATAGCCTGTGGGGAACCTTATCGAACGCCTTGCTGAAATCCATATACACCACATCAACCAGTTTACTCTCATCTACCTGTTTGGTCACCTTCTCAAAAGAACTCTAAGGTTTGTGAGGCACGAGCTACCCTTCACAAAACCATGCTGACTATCCCTAATCAAATTATTATTTTCTAGATGATTATAAATCCTCTCTCTCATAACCTTTTCCAACACTTTACCAACAACTGAAGTAAGGCTCACTGGTCTATAATTACCAGGATTGTCTCTACTCCCCTTCTTGAACAGGGGAACCACATTTGCTATCCTCCAGTCTTCTGGCACTATTCCTGTAGACAATGACGGTTTAAAGATCAATGCCAAAGGCTCTGCAATCTCCTCGCTGGCTTCCCAGAGGATCCTAGGATAAATCCCATCTGGCCCAGGGGACCTATTTTCACACTCGGCAGGATTTCTAATACCTCTTCCTTGTGAACCTCAATCACACCTAGTCTAGAAGCTTGTATTTCAGTAATCTCCTTGACAACATTGTTGTTTTCTAGAGTGAATACTGCCTAAAAATATTCATTTAGTGCTTCCCCATCTCCTCTGACTCCACACACAACTTTCCGCTACTATCCTTGATTGGCCCTAATCTTACTGTCGTCATTCTTTTATTCCTTAAATACCTATAGAAAGCCTTAGGGTTTACCCCAATCCTATCCGCCAACAACTTCTCATCTCCTCCTGGCTCTTCTGAGCTCTATCCTTCCAAAAGTGAGGCAACCAGAAATGCATATAGTACGCCAGTTTCAACACAGCCTCCCTGCTTTTATAATCTATGCCACAACTGAAAGGTAAATATCCAGTATTTCTTCTTAACTACCTTATTTATTTGGCTTGCCGCCCTCAGGGATCTGTGGACAAGCATCGCAAAGCCTTCTGTTCCTTTGATCAGCCCAATGTCCTACCATTCATTGAGTCTCTTGTTGCATCTTCAGAAGTGCATCACTTCACACTTTTTCAGGGTTAAATTTCATCTGCCACTGATCTGCCCATGTGACCAAGCCATCTATATCTTCCTGGAACCCTAGAGTTATTTCCTTATTATTAACCGCCCTTCGAATCTGTGTCATACACATGGTTCTAATCATTCCCCACATATTCTTATCTATACTCTTTATATGTATTTCAAATGTGGCATGAGATACACAAGTAGATACCAGAAACGAAACAAAGAAGGGCCTTGAAGACAGATTTAAAGAGATGTGGAAGGTCTGGAAGGGAATCCATAGCTAGGTCCTAGATAGTTGAGGCAGAGCTGATGAAGGGGCAGAAAGTAAATCAGGCCACACAAGAGGCTTTGCATTTCTCCAATGCAGGAAGGGAAAGTGCAAGCATTTGAACAATGGATAAGAATTTTAAATACAAGGTTGTGTGTGATTAAGAATACAAGTCAGTGAGCAAAGGTACGATGGGTAAAGAAAACTGGATGAATGTCGGCAAAGTTTTGGATGAGCTCAGGCTTAGAGAAGGTGGAAGATAAGAAACTACTAGATCAGTGCAGAAACACAGAAGATAATAACAGGAGTAGGCCATTCAGCCCTTCGAACCTGCTCCACATTTCATTACATTCACGGGTAATCGTCGAGCTCAACATTTTAATCCCACCTTCCCCTCGTATCACTGGATCCCGATCGTGTCAGGAGCTATACTTCCCTCCTCCTTGAAAACAGTGTGTTTTGGTCTCAATCTCTTTCTGTGACGGTGAACTCAGCACTGAAGTTGAGCTGGATGCAATAGTAGCTTGCACCTTCTGCCTGTATGCTCTTAGAACAAACATCTTCAAACTTATGGCAAAATGTCTGGTGCTGCAAAAGTACAGCAGATCAGGCAGTTTCTGAGGAGCAGGAGTGTCAACATTTTGCTTCATCAGGATTGGGGGGGGGGGGGGTTGCTGTGAGATAAATAAAAAGGGGTGTGGGACTAGACTAGAGTGAAGATAGCTTGGAAGGCAATAGGTAGATACAGATGAGAGGGTGATATTGCTAAGTCGGAGCGGAGTGTGGAGCGGATAGGTGGGAAGGAAGATGGACAGGTTGGACAGTTCAAGACAGAGGTACCTAGTTAGAGGGTTGGATCTGGGATGAGCTGAAAATGTGTTACTGGAAAAGCGCAGGTCAGGCAGCATCCAGGGAACAGGAGAATCGACGTTTTGGGCATAAGCCCTTCTTCAGGAAAGAGGTGGGGGAAGGGAGATGAGGAAACTGGTGAAATAGACGTTGATGCAGTGCGGTTAGAGGGTATCAAGGCGGAAGATGAGACGCTCTTCCTCCAGACATTGGGTGGCTAGGATTTGGCAGTGGAGGCAGCCCAGGACTTGAACGTCCTAGGCGGAGGAGGGAGAGTTGAAGTGGTCAGCCACAGGGGAGTGGGGTTGTTTGGTGCATGTGTCCCAGAGATATTCTCTGAAACTTTTTGCGATATGGCATCCTGTCTCCCCAATGTAGAGGAGACCACATGGAGACAAATGGACACAGTAGATGAGATGTTTGGATGTGCAGGAAAATCTCTGCAAGATGTGGAAGGTTCTTTGGGGCCTTGGATGGAGGTGAGTGGGGAGGTGTGAGCACAGCTTTTACATCTCCTTCTCCATCTTCATACTAATGGGCACTATTCACTCAGTGGAAAAATAACTTGAAGTTGAATATCTATTACCTAAGTAAATCTCTTCTTTTACTAGATTTATGAAAAGGAAATGAGATTTGTCAAACACTAAGATTTCTTTTGAGGATGCAACTAATAGAACAGATAACGGAGAACCAGTGGATGTGGGGCATTTAGATTTTCAGAATTTTTTGATAAAGTTCCATATAAGAGGTTACTGTGCAAAATCAAACCAAATGGAATTGACAAAACTATACTGTTAAGGATTGCAAATCAATCAGCAGATAGGAAACAAGGGTTAGCAATAAATGGGTCATTCTCATAATGGAAAACTGTAAAAAATGGGGCATCACAAGGACCAGTGTTTGGCCCAAACTCTTCAAAAATTAAATGAATGATTTGGATTGGAAAATAAACGTTTAATATTATGAAGTTTGCTGGCACAAAAATAGATATAAGCAGAAGTGGTGAAGATGTAGAGGGGTTTCAGAATGATTTAGACAAGTTGAGTGAGTGTGAACAAATAAATGGCAGATGCTAAATAATGTGGATAAATGTAAAGTTGTCGAAATGGCAGAGTATAATTCAAATGGGGATATTTAAGAAACACTGATGTGCAAGGGTACCTGGGTGCCATTGTACACTGGTTATTGAAAGCAGTTAGGAAGGCAATTGGTCGGCCCTCATGGCAAGAGGTTTGAATACAGGAGCAAAGAAATCTTAAAGCAGCTATACAGAGTCTTGGAAAAACTATACCTGGAGCAGTGTTTGCAGATTTAGACACCTTACCTAAGAAAAATATTACTTGCTATCGAGGCAGAGCAGCAAACCAGACTGATTCCTGGCATGGCAAGTTTGTTGTATGAGGCCACTGGATCGATTGCGACTCTATTCACAGGATTTTGGAAGAATGCAAAGGAACATATAAAATTCTGTCAGGGTTCTGCTGACTGGATGCAGGATAATGTTCTCCTTGGCTAGTGGGTTCAAGGCAAGGGATCATGGTCTCAGAATACCCAGTCGGCCATTTGGACTGAGATGAGGAGAAATTGCTTCACTCAGACATTGGTGAACCTATGGTATTCTCTACCACAAAAGGCTGTGGAGGCAAAGTCACTGAGTATATTTAAGAAACAAACAGATTTTTAGCATCTAAGAGCACTTAGGAGCAGGGGAAGTATGACACTGAGGTTGAAGAACGGCATCCTATGCTTCATGGACGTTTTTTAAAATTAACAGGATGAGGAGTGCTTGGCCAGCATTTATGGCCCATCCCTAATTGGTCAGAAGACAGTTAAGACTTAGCCATATTTTTGTGGGTCTGGAGTCACATATAGGCCAGACCAGGTAAGGATAGCAGTTTCCTTCCTTGAAGGACATTTGTGAACCAGAATTTTTTTTTCTCTGACAATCAATGATAGATTCATGGTTATCATTAGACTCTTAATTCAGGATATTTATTGAATTCAAATTCCAGCACCTACCTTGATGGGATTCAAACCCAATTTCTAGAGTACTACCTCGGTTTCTGGATTAACAATCCAGTGACAATACCACTAGGCTGTCACTTCCCTTGTCAAATAACTTGAAGTCACTTTGCAGCACTGAATAATACTATTATTGGTTTGAACGGAGCAAATATTGAACATTATTAAGTAGTAAATAATAAGCCGAACATTAGTATGAACAAAATAGAAAGAATGAAGTCAACAAAGAAATTCAAACAGCCTTCTGTAGTTGGATAACTGCTTTTCTTACACATAATATTTCATCGGGTCATTAAAACATCGCTCAGAGACTTCGAATGAATTAGGTCCTCAGCCATCTACAATTCAATATTGAGACATGTCAAGGCAGGAACATCAGCTATTCACACATTTGCAACTACTTGTTTAGTTGGTACTTGAAAAGTCTTGCGTATATAAGCCAGCAAGCATAAACAAAAAGAATTGATAATTTTATGCAGAGGCATTCCAAGCTATATTCATTGGCTCTTTTTCTTAAGGTTGGTCATTTCATAGTTGCTGATGGTATATTATGTCCAAAAACTTTATACTGATGTTGATGCAAATACCATCTACTCAAGAAATTGTCCTCTCCGCAGTAACTCAGTTTCTTCACATTTTAATCACCATGGTACAAATTGTCTCTGAGGGATGCTTATGATCCAGTTGAAATGCTTGTGGTGAATACTTTAATGGTTCAGGCTTGAAGAAAAACTTAAAACATTCTTTCTGTGAACATGCTAGCACAGACTAATCCACATCCTTTATATTCATCAAGGCCTGACGACAGCAATTGCACTCCATCAACAACTTCGGCTTTGAAGACAGATGATTTAGTACTTTGTCCAGTACAGAAAGCCAAGCGCTTGCTACAAGTGTTTACACTTAAACAAGTTCACATTAAAAAATGTCCATCACTGTGAAATGTCCTTTTTATACAGATATAACAGATTGTGAAGATTGCAAATAAAAAAAATCAAAGCACGAAATTTCAATAGCTCAATGGGAAGTCCTCGAATGGGAATTTTATTAGTTTCACAAATGGCATCCTACATACTGTGATAAAGGTAATATCGCTTGCCAGACTCTACCTATCTGCAGTCTTTGATATAGTCGACATGACATCCGCCTCAAATATCTTTCAATTGTATTCCAGCTTAGTGCGAGCACACTCACCTGATTTATTCTTCTCAATCCCCTATTTAAATCCCATTCTCTAGTTACATAATTTGGTTCTTCCCCAGCAATAATCTAAAAACAAACCACATTGTTTAGAACATTAGCATGATTTTTGGTGCCAAAAGAGCTACCAACCGTATATCTCTGCCACACCATTTATTACTATGTTCAAACATTGAAAAGATCCTCAGCCATACATTAGTTATCTCTACACTTAACCTATTCTACCTCAACTTTATCCTCCGCACTGGAGGATACCCAAATCTCTAATGCTATTGGTAAACATCATACACCAATAGCCCCTATATCCATTGACATATTGTTCCTGGTCAACCAGGAAATTCTCAAATTTAAAATTCTCATGTCTACTTTCAAATCACTATGACCTCACCCATCTCTTCCTTGCAATTCCCTACAACCACAATTCTCTGAAGTATCTCTGCTCTTCTGATTCTGGCCTCAATTTCAATCACTCGACCATTGTCGGTCATTCCTTCAGTTGCGTCGGTCTTGGTCTCTCATTCCCTCAACCTTTTCAAATTTCTCAACCTTTCTTCAGTTAAAACATTCCATGAACCTACTACTTTGACTAAGCTTTTGGTCATCTGTCTTAAAATCTCTATTTGGATCTGCACCTAACTTAGTTTTACAACATTCCTGTTAAATTTCTTGGGACATTTTAAGATAAAGGCATAATACACAGCAACCTATGTATTGTTGTAATGTTTGTATGTACCAGGGACATCTGAGTGCATTCTTGTACTAGCTAAAGGTCAGGGAATCACAACTTCAAATTCAGTAAAAAAAAAGAGAGACATACAGTAAAAGGATCACAAGGTTTTCCTTTAGTTAGTCTCTGTCTTCTGGCAGAGATTCAGTTCATAAAATGGGAGTAAGGCATTTTGGCCATTTGATCTCTTCCAGGACGATAATTATCTATCCAACGCATCTAATATGTCACAACCTAACCCAGTTGTTATTCATTTAAGAAGGGTTTCCTGATATTCATCCTACATTTTTGCTCTCATATAGTCTCTCCCTATTCAGATTACTGAATTGTATTTCCCCAAACTTTTCGTATAACTTGAATTCCTTATATGCCACCACATCAGATCCGAAACTTATCAACTCGTTGCCCCCTTTTCTTCCTCATTGCCTATTAAATTCTTTTGATCCATCCTTGTTTCTCTCTCCTGTTTCTATCACTCAGTCATACTGCTTCGTTCTCCTTTCAGGAGCTTTGCTCAAAATACTATAAACCACCACAAGTATAAAACATTCTTATCTAAGCCGAGAGCTACATTTTTACAAAGATTTCAACCTCCATTGCAAGTCATCTTACCTTATCTCGTGTTTTTCCTCTATGTCCACTAAATAAACCCCTTCAACCATACACAGATAACCAGTGCTGTTCCTATTAGTTCAAAGATATTTCTAATCACTTCCCAATATGTGCCATCATTTGTCCCACCCTTCCAACCTCAGTTCCTGCTGCATCCAGCTCTGTAGCAGACTCCCTCAAGTTTATATTTTCAAACTTTTGTAAGCTCTTGGCTCTCCATTCATCACAAGATTTCTGCAGTTGTCAATAAGCCTAGCCACACCTTCACCTCCAACTTATGGTGCCACGACCTCAGTAAAACCATTTCAAGTCCATCATCAGAACAATTCCCCTGATACAGATCCCATCAATTACTCTCTCAAGTTCAAATGGATAGAATAACTTTGCCTTAAGACTATAATACCAGACTATTTATGAATACCAGGAAGAGGCCTAGCATTTTTAGCTTACTCAGAACATCCTTTGATTGTGATGGACAACTACACCTTGCATCAGCCAGTCACTAATCCAAGTTGAAGTAGTCTTTTTTTTAAAAAGCTGTCCAGATCTACTAACTGATTTGTAATAGATTCTATGTTAATTTGTTACATGGTAACATACAATTTTATCACAAAGGGTTCCCATATCAATGCATGTCATCACCACAAAAACAGATAATTTGATCAGGGAAGATCTGGTTGCCATTAATTATTGGTTTATTAATTCTAAACAGCATGGACAGATCAAAAGATGTACAGCCATCAGAGGAATCTGTTCCAAATATGTGAACTACATTTACCTATAGTTTCTTAGGGGTTTGACAGGTAGATGCCAAAAGGTTGTTTTCCCTTGTGGAACAGGCTAGGACCAGAGGGTATAATCCTGGAGTAAGAACTGTCCCAATTAAGACAGAGGAAAGGAATTTCTTCTTCCAGAGGAGACGAAATCTGTGAAATTAATTACCGAAGAGGGCTGCGGAGATCGGGCCATTAAGTATATTCATGGTTGAAATAGACAGATTTTTAATTCAGTAAAGAAAACACAGATGAGAAAAGCACAAAAATGGAGTTGAGGATTATCAGATAAGTCATGATTTAATTGATTAACAGAATAAACTTGATAACCATTTGGCCGATCTACTGCTCCTACATTATAGTGTTAGCACTTAGCTTCCAGCCTATAATGCAATATCTGCAGCCAGGACAGACCATCCTAAATCCCTTAAATTTTACCAGGTGGATTTTCATTCTAGACAGGATATTTACTAGACATGATCACTATAACATTATTATTTTGGAAAATTCAAGTTATATTTAGAGAATATATCCAATATACAAACAGCAAATGGGGATTAGGAATATTATAATGTGAACACGTTTAGCTCGACTTATGAGGATCTGATGAAATCACGGAGTTGCCTATGTGATTAGCAAGCCTTACGTACACAAGCCTCGCAAGTAAAACCAATACATCCTAAAGCAAACAAATTTAAAAAGTTTAGTTAACCAAATGTAGCCTCGAGGTCCAGCATAGCTGTCCAAACTTTCCACTGTGGGAATCACTTAATGCCACAAGTCCAACATGCAGAGCCAGAAATAAAAGGAAACAAACTCTTAAATCCTTTGTTTCTCTTCTCCACTTCAACTCAGTCTCACTTCCTGTTTAAGCAATATCTTCCTGTTTTATTATAATTCCAAATCCTCATAGTGCTCTCTCCAAACAAACACTTCTTGTTTTGAAGTAACAAAGCATTAACTCAGTTCAAGGATTCTACTCACTATTCACAAGTTGCCGCCCACAATTCATTTAACAACACGTTCAGGAGGAAGGGATGGGGAAAGCTCGACAGAGAGCCAACACTTAGTGAAGAACTAAATTTAATTGTTTGTTAGATTCTTGGAACAGGACATTAAGTGCTTACTACTTCTCAGAAATAAAATTGTTATTTTGTATTCTTCTGCAATTGAGTGTAATTAAATATGTATTCCAACATAAACCAAGCTTCCCATTTCTGAGTACATACTGTACATGACTTCAAGTTTGATTAATAACCGTTTTTCTTCATCCCAAGACTTACACCCCAATCACTTCTCCATGAATTAGAATATCCTTTATTGTCACGTGTATTTAAGTACACATGTACAGGAGTACAGTGAAAAGTTCAACAATGTCACCTCTTATGATGCCATCTTAGATAGAAGTACCTACGTACAAGTCGTAGAGACAAAAAAATTGAAAAAAAACACATGTAGCTGCCTTACTTTACAGAAATAAAACACAGTTAAAAGGACAGTTATTGCAGTCATATAAGCAAATTACAATAAACACTATGCTGCAGTAATTAAGCTCAGAGCTTCCACACATGGCCTACCGCTTGCACCAGACCCCAGCCAAACAACCATCCTGACTCTGCTCATAGGCACTAGTCCACTCCACACTGGATCTCAGCTGCTCCAAGTTTTCCCCTGGACTCTATTCCCTGCACCAGCCTCCACCCGAGGACTCCGTTTCCCCATGCCAGCCTCCCCCCCCCCCCCACGGACTCCATTCAACGTGGCTCGGAGATTAGACTCTGGGGATCACCAGTTCTTCCATTCCCCTCAGAGTAAGTTGAAGTCATTAGTTGAATGAATGCAGGAAGGAAAGAAGGGAGCAAAAAGGAAAAAAAATGGTAAGAAAAAAAAAAGAACAAGTGGAGCACAGGTGCACCAGCTGGAGCGCCGAACTCTGTCACCACCTTGCACCCAAGCAGGGAATTGTTTGAGGATTGGTGCTTAAAACATTTTGTTACTTAAAAAATGTTGGGATAAAATTTTGCTAAATTGATAGCACTCGCTCCAAATTAGCCATTAAATTATCATTTTTGTTAAAAATAAATCCAGGAATTTGAGCAGTCCAGAAAATATCCAGTCTGAGATTGTTATTGCTGATTTACCAATGCCACATTGAAAACCAGTGTTATCCACAAAACTGGCCAAGCATCCAGATTAGATTAATGATCATGGCAGGTTTCTGCCAACAGTGCCTCCTTGAAACTTCAAATGGAGATGGAGTTTTGGTGAAAAAGCACTGGTATTCCTAAGTATTTTAGAAATTACTCCTCTTTATCACTGAAATTAGTAAATAGAGTCCTATATTTAAAAATGTTCTTTTCAGCTATTAAAAACCTGGTTACTCATGATGAGCTATACAACAATCTGCATTTACATTGACCGGAGGTGTTTTATTATGATAAACACGTTGCAAACTGTATGAATAAAACTTCGCCAGGTTACTGTTCTGAAATACTTGGAGGATTATTTTTCAACAAAAGAGGTTTTAAAATGGCTTGATTATGTTCATTCATTTTATGTTTGCGTTTTTGCAAATCATTGAACAGAAACTTGAACATGTGTTCAGATTTATCAATTGTGCCCCAGGTCATCCATCTCCAATATATTTATTTGCAAATTGTGATACAGAAAAGTATCCAGCATACAAAACAAAACTCATAAGCTGAACGAATCAACTGGATTAAAATCAACTGTTTTCAAAAAAGTATTTTAATAGTTAGAACAGTTACAACAATTTTAATGGTTCAGTTTATATGGGACTGTAGAGACTTTCTTCCTAAAATAGCACACAAATTACTTTAAGCAGTATCCATAATTTGAGATTTTGAACAGCAGCCAAATTATTTGCTTATTTGTCTGATTATCCGAATATATTTGGTTGCTGAACCAAAATTACAAAATACATTAAATTTACAAGGAAAATATCTACCTATTGAATGTATTTAAATAGTTCTTTAACTTATTAAAAGATGCACAGGAACAGCTTTTATAAATCAATAATTCTAATGCAGAACTTCACACGGTGGATGCATATAGAGGAACCTCGATTATCCGAATATCAATTATCGGAAGGAGATCTCGTGGTCCCGATGGAAACATTACATCAAAGATGTGTTTCCAACAGAGATCTGTCTAGTGTTTACAGTGATTAAATAGGCACTGTCTCCAAATGACTGTCTGCCCACACCCTCCCTCTCTCCCCACACACTTTCCCTGGAGTTCTACACAGGAGTGTACCCTAAACCCCCCTTCCCCACATAATCTCTCCAACATTGTCCTCTACAGGGCAAAGGTGGAATCAGTCAAAAAGTTGCAGTAAAACGTTGTGTGCGTGGCTGTGTCTGTGTCTATGTGCGTGCGCATGTGCATTGTTTGGAGACTTACCCACAAAGGCAACTGCAGCAGTCTTATAGTTGGTGTACAGTCCAGCTGCCCTGGGGAGGGGGGGCGGGTGTGTACAGGGCTGGGGGGAGTGGAGGAGGATGAGGTGTTGGGGCAGGGGGGAGGTGTTGAACAGGGTTGGGGGCAGTGGGAAGTGCTGGGGCAGGGGGAAGCGTTGGGGGCGGTGCTGGGGTGGGACAATGTTGGACGGGGTTGGGGTAGAGGGAGGTTTTGGGGGCAGGGTGCGTGTTGCACGGAGTGGAGTGGGGTTGGGGGGGGGGGGGGGGGGGGAATCGCGCATGCTGTGTACTGCGGCAGTCTCCTGAATGAGAAGACTTTAACTCCAAGCCCCAGAGGAAAGGCATTTAATCAATTAACTGAATAATCGATTATCCAAACGAAATAGTGCCTGCCCATAACATTCGGATAATACAGGTTCCCCTGTAGATCAATTTAAAGTTCAAGTGCACAGGTCAAGGGCAGTTTGCCTGCATGATGCCACTTATTAAAAAAGCAAATGCTAACTTTTGTACCAATGGCTGCTGACACTACTAAATATGAATTAACAATACTCATGTCAACTTTAATGTTATCTGAACCACTTACAAACTTGCATCTCATTACAACTATTTCATTATAGCCTTTTATTACATCATTGTAACATTTGAAGTACAGGTACACAATCCTTTATCCAAAATGTTCAGGACCAGCTGATTTTTGGAATTCAGAATTTTTTGAGTTTCAGAATAAGTGACAGTTTGATGGTGAAATTTTTTAAAAATTTTACCAGAGGAGCATGACTCACTAAGTAAAACAGGCCAGAATAGAGGCCTGCCGGTGTTAGGCTACACCCCCACACATCGCACCTGAGTGACATGCATCAAGTGGGTGTTGAATTGGAGGAAGGCCAATTCGGACGGTATTAGGCAAAAACTTTCAAAAGCTAATTGGGCGCAGATGTTCGCAGGTAAAGGGACGACTAGAAAATGGGAAGCCTTCAGAAATGAGATAACGAGAATCCAGAAAAAGTATATTCCTATCAGGGTGAAAGAGAAGGCTGGTAGGTAGAGGGAATGCTGGAAATTGAGGTTTTAGTTAAGAAAAGGAAGGAATGATATATCGGGTATAGACAGGATAGATTGAGTGAATCCTTACAAGAGTATAAAAGCAGTAAGAGTATACTTACGAGGGAAATTAGGAGGGCAAAAAGGGGACATGAGATAGCTTTGGCAAATAGAATTAAGGAGAATACAAAGGGTTTTTACAAATACATTAAGGACAAAAGGGTAACTAGAGAGAGAATAGGGCCCCTCAAAGATCAGCAAGGCGGCCTTTGTGTGGAGCCGCAGGAGATGGAGGTGATACTAATTGAGTATTTTGCAGCAGTATTTACTGTGGAAAAGGATATGGAAGATATAGAAAGTAGCGAAATAGATGGTGACATCTTGCAAAATGTCCATATTACACCGCCGGATGCCTTGAAATGCATAAAGGTGGATACATCCCCAGGACCTGATCAGGTATACCCTAGAACTCTGTGGGAAGCTAGGGAAGTGATTGCTGGGCCTCTTGCTGAGATATTTGTATCATCGATAGTCACAGGTGAGGTGTCGGAAGACTGGAGGTTGGCTAATGTGGTGCCACTGTTTAAGAAAGGTGGTAAGGAGAAGACAGGAAACGATAGACCAAAGAGTCTGACATCAGTAGTGGGCAAGTTGTTGGAGAGAATCCTGAGGGACAGGATGTACATGTATTTGGAAAGGCAAGGACTGATTAGGGATAGTCAACATGTGCATGGGAAGTCATGTCTCACAAACTCGATTGAGTTTTTTGAAGAAGTAACAAAGAGGATTGATATGGGCATAGCAGTAGACGTGATCTACATGGACTTAAGTAAGGCATTAGACAAGGTTCCCCAAGGGAGACTGGCTAGCAAGGTTACATCTCATGGAATACAGGGAGAATTAGCCATTTGGATACAGAGCTGGCTCAAAGGTAGAAGACAGAGGATGGTTGTGGAGGGTTGTTTTTCAGGCTGGAAGCCTGTGACCAGTGGTGTGCCACAAGAATCCATGCGGGGTCGATTACTTCTCATCATTTATATAAATGATTTGGATGTGCGCATAAGAGGTATAGTAAGTTTGCAAATGACACCAAAGTTGGAGGTGTAGTCGACAGCAAAGAAGGTTATCTCAGATTACAACAGGGTCTTGATTAGATGGGCCAATGGGCTGATAAGTGGCAGATGGAGTTTAATTTAGATAAATGTGAGGTGCTGCATTTTGGGAAAGCAAATCTTAGCAGGATATATACACTTCATGGTAAGGTCCTCGGGCATGTTGCGAAACAAACAGACCTCGGAGTGCAGGTACATAGCTCTTTGAAAGTAGAGTCACAGGTAGATAGGATAGTGAAGGCAGCATTTGGTATGCTTTTGGACGTCATGTTGCAGCTGTACAGGACGTTAGTTAGGCCACTGCTGGAATATTGCGTGCAATTCTGGTCTCCTTCCTATCGGACAGATATTGTGAAACTTGAAAGGGTTCAGAAAAGATTTACAAGGATGTTGCCAGGGTTGGAGGATTTGAGCTATATAAACAGGCTGAACAAGCTAGGGCTATTTTCCCTGGAGCGTCGGAGGCTGAGGGGTGACCTTATAGAGATTTACAAAATCATGAGGGGCATGAATAGGATAAATCAACAATTCCAGCATCTGCAGTCCTCACTTTTGCCTAAATAGTGAAAGTCTTTTCCCTGGGGTGGGGAAGTCCTGTAATAGAGGGCATAGGTTTATGGTGACAGGGGAAAGATATACAAGAGACCTAAGGGACAACGTTTTCATGCAGAGGGTGGTACATGTATGGAATGAGCTGCCAGAGGAAATGGTGATGGCCAGTACAATTCCAACATTTAAAAGGCATTTGGATAGGTATATGAATAGGAAGGGTTTGGAGGGATATGGGCCAGGTGCAGGCAGGTGGGACTAGACTGGGTTGGGATATCTGGTCGGCATGAACGAGTTGGACTAAAGGGCCTGTTCCCGTGCTGTGCAGCTCTATGACTCGGGTTAACTGTTTACACACCAAACAACCTTGTAAATGAGAGAAAAACTTCACAAAAAACTTCAGACTTTGGAGCTTTTCAGATAAAGCGTTGTCTACCTATACTTTGTTTTAAATGTTCTAAAACTTTCAGAATGTCTTCGGGCACAAAACGCTAAGACACTCGTATAATAAAAACTTAAACAGCATAGTTGAAGAAAACACCAAAATATGGGTAAATGAGCTAGTCTTTTCACTGGAATGGAGGAGTCCAAGACAGGAGGGCATGGGTTTGGGGTGCAAGGGAAGGGATTTGAGGGACCTGGGGGCACAGCAGTGATGGGGGTTGCAGAGGTTTGGAGGGATAGGAGCCAGGTGCTGGCAAATGGGACTGGATTAGGTTAGGACATCTGGTGGGCATAGACGACTTGGACTGAAGGGTCTGTTTCTGTGCTGTACATCTCTACTACTTTTTGGAAAAGAAAAATGCTGCTAGCTTGTACAGAGATTAGCAATAAGGGAGTTCAAATTTGCACAGAACTCTCCCATTAACAAGTTGGTTCCTTTTGTTTTAAATAAGGAAAAAAACAGAAATGAAGCCTATCACCTTATATTAAAATGATTCAAAGTACACAGCTTTGTGCTGAAATGGAATTATACACACAATGCAAAAGATATTCTCAAACTGATGACTACAATATATTTGGAAGTAAAATTGGTAAACTAGTGCCCAAGTTACTCCAGTATCTTAGTGTTCATGAGCTTCGGAAACTGCTTTGCATAGACACAAGATGGTGTTATAGCTAAAAAGCAAAATACCATGGATGCTGGTGATCTGATCTAAAAGCAAAGTCCTAGAGAAATTCAGCAGATCTAGCATCATCTGAAGAGAGAAAAAGCTCACATTTCAAGTTCAGCATGAACTCTTCTTAGGAACACAGCCTTCAGCATTACAAAATTGTTTTAAAAAAAATCAGTGCTGCACCGATGGTTACTGTAATTACGAATATGAAGTATTGTACTTTTTTTTTTAAAACTGCCTGAAGTAACACAAAACTCTGGAATACTTTCCCCACACCTGTCTCTACCTCATTTTCCCTTTTAATTAGAACACAGGCGTTTCGGCCCTCAACCTTGTGCTGACCTTTTATCCTACTCTGAGCTAGTGCAATAAAGGGCACCACAACAAAACGACGGTTGGAGGAAGAACGCCTCATCTTCCGCCTAGGAACCCTCCAACCACAAGGGATGAACTCGGATTTCACCAGTTTCCTCATTTCCCCTCCCCCCACCTTGTCTCAGTCAAATCCATCGAATTCAGCACCGCCTTCCTAACCTGCAATCTTCTTCCCGACCTCTCCGCCCCCACCCCAGTCTGACCTATCACCCTCACCTTGACCTCTTTCCACCTATCACATTTCCGACGCCCCTCCCCCAAGTCCCTCCTCCCTACCTTTTATCTTAGCCTGCTGGACAAACTTTCCTCATTCCTGAAGAAGGGCTTATGCCCGAAACGTCGATTCTCCTGTTCCCTGAATGCTACCTGATCTGCTGCGCTTTTCCAGCAACACATTTCCAGCATGTATTTTCCATGTACCTATCCAACAGTCACTTAAATGTCCTTAATGTATCTGGCTCTACTACCACCACTGATAGTGCATTTCACGCATTCACCACTCTCTGCGTACAAAACTAACCTCTGACATCTTCCCTATTACTTCCTTCAATCACCTTCAAATTATACCCCCTCATGATTGCCATTTCTGCCATGGGAAAAGATCTGACTATTTGCTTTATCTATGCATCTCATTATTTCGTATATCTCTATCAAGTCACATCGCATCCTTCTTCTCTCCAATGATGGAACTTGTTCCATCAACCTTTCTTCATATGACATGCCCTCCAGTCCAGGCAGCATCCTGATAAATCTCCTCTGCACCCTTTCTAATGGCTCCACATCCTTCCTATAATGAGTTGACCTGAATTTAACACAATATTCCAGTGTGGTATAACCAGGGCTTTATACAGCTGCAGCATAACCTCGCAGTTCTTAAACTCAATCCCCCTGCTAATGAAAACTAACACCATACGCCTTCTTAACAACCCTATCAACTTGGGTGGCAACTTTGAGGGACTGGTTGACATGTACCCCAAGATCCCTCTGTTTCCCCACACTCCATCCTTAACCTGTATTCGAATTCAACCTACCAAAGTGAATCACTTCACACTTTTCCAGATTGAACTCCATCTGCCACTTATCAGCCTAGTTCAGCATCCTGTCAATGTCCCGTTGCAACCTACAACAGCCCTCCACACTATCCACCACTCAACTACCTTCATGTCATCAGCAAACTTACTAACCCACACTTCCACTTACTCATCCAAGTCATTTATATTAATAAAAATCACAAAGAGCAGAGGTCCTAGAACCGATCCCTACGGCACACAACTGGTCACTGAGCTGCACACTGAACACTTTCCACCTATTCCCATCCTTTGTCTGTGGGCCAAAAAATTCTGTATCCAGACAGCCAGATTTCCCTGTATCCCATGCCTCCTTACTTTCTTAATGAGCCTACCATGAGTCTACTTATCAAACATCTTGCTAAAAATCCACATACAGAACAACCTCCGTTATCCGAACGTCAATTATCCGAACAAGGTCTCAAGGTTCCGTAAAACACTATCCGAACAAACTACTCTCTGCCCATCTTGTTCGGATAATCGAGGTTAGTCTGTAAACCTCACCCATTGCTCTACTTTCAATGTGTTTTTTTATGTCCTCAAATAATTTAATGAGGCTTGTGAGCCATGCTGACTATCTTATATAGAATCCCTACGGTGTGGAAACAGGCCCTTCTGCCCAACTAGTCTACACCAACCCTCCGAAGAGCAACCCACTCAGACCCATTCCCCCACTCCACTATCCTATATTTAGCCCTGACTAATGCACCTAACCTGCACATCTCTAAATTTAGTATGGCCAATTCACCTAACCTGCATAGCTTTGGACTGTGGTAGGAAACCAGAACATCTGGAGGAAACCCACGCAGACACGGGGAGAACGTGCAAACTCCACACAGACAGTCACCAGAGGCTGAAATTGAACCTGGATCAGCAGTGCTAACCACCGTGCCCCTAAAATCTCTAATCAAACAATGATTTTTCCAAGTAATCATAAACCCATCTCTTTGAGTCCTCTCCAATACTTTGCTCACCACAGACACAAGACTGATTGGTCTGTAATCCCCAAGATTAACCCTATTATCTTTCTTGAACAAGGGAATAACATTTGCCACCCGCCAATCATCTGACACTACTCCAAATGGGCAATAAGGACGCACAGATCATCACCAAAAGCACAGCAATCTCTTCCCTGGCTTCCTGTAGTAAGCTAGGGTATATGCCATCTGGCCTAGGCAATTTATCTATCCTTACATTTTTCAAAATTTTCAGCACATCCTCCTTCCTGACATCAACCTGTTCTAGCATATCAGCCTGCTTCATGCTGTCCTTTCAAACACCAAGGTCAAGATCTCAGTACTGAATACTGAAGCAAAGTATTAATTAAGGACCTCCCCTACCTCGTCCGACTTCAGGCACAAATTCCCTCAACTATCCCTGATTGGCCCTACCCTCACTGTCACCTTCCTGTTCCTCGCATAAGTGAAGAATCCTTTGGGGTTTTCCTTAAGCCTACCCGCTAAAGCTTTTTCATACACCCTTTTAGCTCTAAGTCCATTCTTCAGTTCCTTCCTGGCTACCTTGTAACCCTCTAAAGCCCTGGCTGATCCTTGCCTCCTTAACCTTAAGTAAGCTTCCTCTTGACTGGATGTCCCACATCCCTTTTCACCCGATCATCCTTTCCTTGCCTCAGTGGGGCAAACCTATCCAGCACTATCAGCAAGTGTTTCCTAAACAACCTCTACGTTCATATCATGTAGTTCCCTGAGAACATCTGTTCCCAATTTAGGCAGCCCAGTTCCAATCTAGTAGCATTGTAATTCCCTCTCCACCAATTAAATACTGCTCCATAACGTCTGCTCCTACCCCTCTCCATGACTATCATAAAGATCAGGGAGTTGTGATCACTACCACCAAAATGCTCTTGGGGAGTGAGCGATCTGACACTTGGCATGGTTTGTTGCCAAACAACAAATCAAATATGGTCACCCCCTAGTCAGCCTATCTACATATTGAGTCAGATTTTCCTTCCTGGACACACCTGACAAAAACTGCTCCATTCAAACTATTTGAACTAAGGAGGTTCCAATCAATATTAGGAAAGTTAAAAGTCATCTGTGACAACAACCTTGTTGCTTCTGCACCTTTTCAAAATCTGCTCCTGTGCTTCCATTGCTACTGGGGAGTCTGTAGAAAACTCCCAATAAAGTAACTGCTCCTTTCCTCTTTCTGACTTCCACCCATACTGACACTGTAGACAAACCCTCCTCTATGAACTCGCTTTCTCCAGCTGTGAAAGTACGCATGATTAGCAATGCCACTTATGATATCTTAAAGCTGGCCTCTGACAAGCTTTGGGTCATTTGACCTGATACCTCTAATATCTCTAAGCCTAGCGTCATATTTTGTTTCATCACTCTTGTGAAGTGCCTGGATGTGTTTTATTTCACATAAAAGTGTTACATAAATAGCAGTTAGAGTCATAGAGATGTACAGCACGGAAACCGACTCTTCGGTCCAACTCGTCCATGCCAACCAGATATTCCAACCCAATCTAGTCCCACCTGCCAGCAACCGGCCCATATCCCCCCAACCCCTTCCTATTCATATACCCATCCAAATGCCTTTCAAATGTTGCAATTGTATTAGTCTCCATCATTTCCTCTGGCAATTTGTTCCACACACACCACCCGCTGCATGAAACAGTTGCCCCTTAGGTCTCTTTTATATCTTTCCCCTCTCATCCTAAACCTATGCCCACTAGTTCTGGACTTCCCCAACCCAGGCAAAAGACCTTGTCTATTTATCCTATCCATGCCCCTCAATTTTGTAAACCTCTATAAGGTCACCCCCTCAGCCTCGGACGCTACAGGGAAAACAGCCCCAGGCTGTTCAGCCTGTCCCTATAGCTCAAATCCTCCAACCCTGGCAACATCCTTGTAAATCTTTTCTGAACCCTTCCAAGTTTCACAACATCTTTCCGATAGGAAGGAGACCAGAATTGTATGCAATATTCCAACAATGGCCTAACCAGTGTCCTGTATAGCCGCAACATGACCTCCTAACTCTTGTACTCAATACTCTGACCAATAAAGGACAGCATACCAAACGCCTTCCTCACATTCCTATCTACCTGAAACTCTGCTTTCAAGGAGCTATAAAATCAAGGGGTCTTTGTCCAGCAACACTCCCGAGGACCTTACCATTAAGTGTATAAGTCCTGCTAAGATTTGCTTTCCCAAAATGTAGCACCTCGCATTTATGTAAATTAAACTCCTTCTGCCACCTCTCAGCTCATTGGTCCATCTGATCAAGACCCCTGCTGTAATCTGAGATAACCTTCTTCACTGTCCACTACACCTTCAATTTTGGTGTCATCTGCAAACTTACTAACTATACCTCTTTTGCTCACACGCAAATCATTTATGTAGATGATTAAAAGTTCTTTACTGCAGAAAGCTATTAATAAATTGGCCTACTGGAATTTTGCTGAAATATAATTTTGTACCCCAAATGTTTGTTTGGACAATTCATCTTATATATATAGGCTAACTGATTTATTTCTCTGACCTAGCATTCATTGCAAATCATTTGCTACTTCGCAAAATCAATCTAATCAGACAGCAATACTGCTGTCAGCAGATGATTTTTGGAATTTTTGAAATATTTTGCACCAGTCAGCAAAATTCAGAGACATGAACTATACAAGATTGGTGATAGTTAACTATTCCCACATTCCTTTATGGATCGAAGACAAAGACAGTAGATTAACTCAATTCATTTCTCCCTCTAGTCCATGACAAGATCATTAAATGTAATCAAACCAAAACAGAATTATAGAATTAAATAAAATTATAGAATTTGGTACAATTTTTATGGAAGTCTTTTTTTTAAAACCTTCAGTTCAATAGTCACATTAGCAAATTTGTTTACTTAAAAATTTATTTTACTACTGTTATTATTATTTTGTGGTTACTTTTTATAACCACGAAATGATACTTCACAGCCATAACTTCATTCAGGGCTGTTAATGAGCACAAAACTTATCTTAGTCAAGTAAATGAGGGTTTAGACAATAAAAAAAGTGTGCATCAGCCCAGTTGTGGCCACTCCCTAAATTCAAAATAAGCCTACAAGAGTTTGCGTTTCCAGCCTCAGACGCTTTTACAGCAAAAACTGAATCACTGAAAAGCAGCCATATAATTTATAGTAATTACCAGGTGACAAAAACATGATTAAATGAAGACACTGCAAATGCTGAGATGCACTTTTATTTGGGCAGGTTTCCCATAACTGTCTTTTTAACAAACTCATCCAAACTCCATTTACGAAAGGCATTTACAGAATGTGGGCATCGCTGACGAGTCCATCACTTATTGTCCATTCCCAATTGTGGTGGTGGTGGTGGTGGTGAGCTGCTTTCTTGATCCACTGCATTCCTTGGGGTTTAGGGACATGGACACTGCTGTTAGGAAAGGTGTTTCACAATTCTGGCCCAGCAAGTGATCCAAATTCCATGTCAAAAAGTGTGGGGGTTTGGATAGGAGCTTGCAAGTAGTAGGTTTTCATGCATCTGTGGGAAAGGGTGAATAGCCAAGGTCTTTTTCCTCGAATAGGCTGTCCAAAACTAGAGGACATAGGTTTAAGGTGAGGGAAAAGATTTAAACAGGACCCGAGGGGTAACTTTTTCACGCAGAGGGTGGTGAATGTATGGAACGAGCTGTCAGAGGAAGTGGTGATGGTGGGCACAATTTAGACAATTGAAAGGCGTCTGGATAAGGAAATGATTAGGAAGACAGTTTAGAGGGATATGGGCCAAATGCTGGAAAATGGGACTGTATCTGATTGGGATGTCAGGTTAGTGTGGATGAGTTGGATCGAAGGGTCTGTTTTCATACTGCATGACTCTTATGATCTGTTTGCCCTTCTCGATTATAAAACGTCACAGGTTTGGAACATGCTGCTGGTGAAGCCTTGGTGAGTTGCAACAGTGTACTTTGCAGAAGATGCTGCCACTACATGTCAGTGGTGAAGAGCATAAACATTGAAAGGTAGTAGATGGAACAGACTGCTTTGTCCTGGATGGTGTCAAGGCCTTTTGACTGTTATTCAAGCTACATCCATCCAGACAACAACAGTAGTTCATCACACTTCAGGCCGCTGACTTGTAGATGGTGGGCAGGAAATGGGGAGCCAGGTGATGAGTTAGTTGCTGCAAGAATTCCAAGCCTCTGACTATTCTAATTATTTATTTAGGGGTTTCTGATGCTGGGATGCACAAATGCTGAGCAGCATTGAAACACAGCAACAGAAAGTCTTCAGAGGCAGTGAAGCTTTGAAAGACCAAGAAATACAGGTTGGCATCAGGGAGAGGTATATGGAAGGCGATGTCAGATAGGTCTGAACACAAAGATGAAAATTTGATGCAACAACATAGGCTGGCAAAAACAGGTGATGATCAATTAAATTTTGGAGAAGTTGAACTTTGTAAAGACTCAAGGGTCAGAGAGTGTTAGAAAAATCAAAATTGGTGGTGACAATTGGGTAGATGAGAATTTTAGCAGTAATGTGATAATTTTGGAATGGAAACAGATAATACTATTGCAATAGGTAGTTTTGACAATGACTGATGTAAGGCTCAAATTTCACCTCAGGATGGTCAGACGTGTGTATTATCAGATTGACTGGGAATTGGTGCCCAGAAAGCAGATGGATTTGTAGGTTAAAGAACCAGGGTTTTAGGCAGGGACTACACAGAAGACTTCCATCTTGCTGATATTGAGCCTTAAAAAATCTGTTCCACTCAACTTGTTAGTAAAGAGGTGCAAAATTAAATGTTGCATAGCAGGGAATGAAGCACTTTTGAAGTGTAGTCATTGCTGGAAACAACAGTCATTACACAAACTCCCACAAACAGTAATGTAATAATGACCAGATAATCGTTTTTTGTGATTTGACAGAGTGATAAATTATCTTGCACTTTAAGATAGCATCATGGAATTTTTGGCATCCACTCCCAACAGGCAAATGGAACTTCACTTCAATGTTCACCAGACAGCTAGCACACCTTCAGCACTGCAATGAATTATCAGTCTTAATTTTTATGCTCAAGCCCTGGAAAGGGACATAAACCCAAAACCTTTCAACTGAAGAGGGAGGAGTTCTACCAACTAGGTCCATGGTTGACAAAACAATAGCATAAACACCATTGTGGGCAGATATTGTCAACATTCATTTGAAAGCCAAAGTTCTTACCATGCTACGAAGGACTGAAAGACAGAATTGAAGAGGTCAATGAGGGAAACTTGAGATAATTTGAATTGGCATGATGACCGCAAGTATAAGAAATCGTTCAAAGTTTGTGAGAAGATTTGTAGCTCGGGTGCTTGTTGCTGTGGTTCTGTTCGCCGAGCTGGAAGTTTTTGTTGCAAACGTTTCGTCCCCTGTCTAGGTGACATCCTCAGTGCTTGGGAGCCTCCTGTGAAGCGCTTCTGTGGTGTTTCCTCCGGCATTTATAGTGGCCTGTCCCTGCCGCTTCCGGTTGTCAGTTTCAGCTGTCCGCTGTAGTGGCCGGTAAACACATCGACCTGGACCCAATATGCCGGCCACTACAGCGGACAGCTGAAACTGACAACCAGAAGCGGCAGGGACAGGCCACTATAAATGCCGGAGGAAACACCACAGAAGCGCTTCACAGGGGGCTCCCAAGCACTGAGGATGTCATCTAGACAGGGGACGAAACGTTTGCAACAAAAACTTCCAACTCGGCGAACAGAACCACAGCATAAGAAATCGTCACAAGGGGTATGTCGTCAGCAACAAAGGTAGGAATGGCAACTACCAGCCGACTCCTGCAATACAACACTGCTGCAATCGTCAAAATAGAACTTGACCTCAGTAGTCTCCTCTCATTAACAGTAGGCATTAATGATGAAATCCAATATTGACTCCAATGCAGCATTCGGATGCCGGAGTGTTTGAAGTCTAAGACCTCAAATTCAGCACTAAGCTTATGATCTAAGCAGCAGCAATGGAGAGTTATCACCATTGTCGCCTTTACAAAATCCTATAAATCCACGAGTAGGATAAACATATCAATGTTAGCATCCTCTCCCATACCAATATCCTCAATAGAGAGGCACTGATCATGCACAACAAGCTTTGATGTGTGGGCGACATTGTCTGCTTGCCCAACACAAGATTCCTTAATCAAGGGTTCTACTCTGAGCTCCACAATGTTAAGCGATTACTCGGAGGACATAGAAAAGGACACCCTGAAAGCCTCACTAAACAAATGCAACATCCCCACCAACTTGTGGGAACGGCTTGCCCTCGAACATACAAATTGGAGAAGCACCCACAAAGTCTCCAACAACTTTGAGTATCACCGAGTGAAACACAGAAGCCAAGTGCAAACAACTGGGAGAGCACGCAGAGTTCAGACCACAAGACACACCTGTGGCAGAAGGTGCAGCTTCAGGATTGGACTATTTAGCCACCACAGAAATCCCCAAGTGCATTCCCCCTGCCCAAGTGAAAGCAATCATCCTTGACTCTGAGGAACTGCCAGAGGAGGAGGAGACAGAGATAACAGGAGAGACTTTATGGAAATAGATAGTTATGATCAGTGTCAAAGGTCTCAGAAGGATCAACAGTCCTTAAGTAGCACTGCACAGAATGTCAATGATGACTCTGACTATGATAGTCACAGTACTGTGGGCAAGATAATGTCCAGATTAAAAAGATTCCAATAGGAAGTGATTCATAAAGTGGAAACAGAACTCAAGATTGGAACGGTGTTTTAGAGTTTGAGGGAGAAAAAGATTGGTTGGAAATATTAAATAAAGTGATAATGGGGAGATTTTTTAAGCCAGGTGGCTGCAACAATTTCGAAAGTAAGTGCACCTGTATATGAGAATGTGACTAATCGAGAGGTAACACTTCAGTTTCTTGATGAGCACTAAGCTGAGGATAGACATGGTGGCCCCAGGTGCAATACTTAATTCTACAGTTTGACTTTTTTATATATAAGTTAAAGTACTTCTCAGCTGCTGTTTGGCAAGTACTTTAGGGAATCCAGCACCTGAAGATCAAAAGCTGATCATGACCAGAATCAAATCATATGCTCAATATAGAAGACTTAGGTCTTTGGGGGAGGAGCAATGAGAAAAGGCCACATTGATAAACACACCAGGTGCCAGTCACCTGGAAGTTTCAATTTTACCAAGCCTGAAATGGATAAAATTGTATGCAGTTGTGTCAGTCACCTTAGAATTGGACGTGGGAGGACGTATTAGGTTACCATAAGGTAGACAGCTGAAGGTGTGACAAACAATTATGGAAATAGCATGCCTAACCCCGCCCCCCCGCCGCGTTCCGTCACCACGCCTAACCCCGCCCCCCCGCTGCGTTCCGTCACCGCGCCTAACTCCGCCCCCACGCCGCGTTCCGCCACCACGCCTAACTCCGCCCCCCGGCCGAGTTCCGTCACCGCGCCTAACCCCGCCCCCCCGCCGGTCTCCATCACCATGTCCAACTCCGCCCCCACGCGACCTCTGTCCCCGCCCCCAGGCCTAACCCCGCCCCCACATCCAGCTCCAGTCCCACACCAGGTCCTAGCTCCCCGCCCTGCCGTGTGTTCACCATCCCTCCAGACTTGCCCCTCTCTGAGGATGAAAGATCAGTCCTCAGCAGAGGTCTCACCTTCGTTCCCACACGTTCTCGGGTCAATGAATTCAATACACGGAGTGACATCGAACAATTCTTCCGCCGCCTTCGCCTCCGTGCCTTCTTCTTCAATCAAGACTCTCGCCCACCCTCTGACGACCCCTTCTCCCACCTCCAACACACCCCGTCCACCTGGACACCCCGTGCTGGCCTCCTTCCTGCCCTCGACCTCTTCATAGCAAACTGCCGCCGCGATATTAACCGCTACCTGAACTCCCACACCCCTCCCACCCACTCCAACCTCTCACCCTCGGAACGCGCAGCCCTCCACTCCCTCCGTTCCAACCCCAACCTCACCATCAAACCAGCTGACAAAGGGAGGCGCAGTAGTAGTTTGGCGCACTGACCTTTACACCGCTGAGGCCAAACGCCAGCTCGCAGATACCTCCTCCTACCGTCCCCTTGACCATGACCCCACCCCCCACCACCAAACCATCATCTCCCAGACCATCCATAACCTCATCACCTCAGGGGACCTCCCATCCACCGCCTCCAACCTCATAGTCCCACAACCCCACACCGCCCGTTTCTACCTCCTGCCCAAAATCCACAAACCTGACTGCCCCGGACGACCCATCGTCTCAGCCTGCTCCTGCCCAACCGAACTCATCTCGGCATACCTCGACACGGTCCTGTCCCCATTAGTCCAAGAACTCCCCACCTACGTTCGTGACACCACCCACGCCCTCCACCTCCTCCAGGATTTCCGCTTCCCCGGTCCCCAACGCCTCATCTTCACCATGGACATCCAGTCCCTGTACACCTCCATCCCCCATCACGAAGGACTCAAAGCACTCCGCTTCTTCCTTTCCCGCCGTACCACCCAGTATCCTTCCACCGACACCCTCCTTCGACTGACCGAACTGGTCCTCACCCTGAACAACTTTTCTTTCCAATCCTCCCACTTTCTCCAAACAAAAGGAGTAGCCATGGGCACCCGCATGGACCCCAGCTATGCCTGCCTCTTCGTAGGGTATGTGGAACAATCCATCTTCCGCAACTACACTGGCCCCACCCCCCATCTTTTCCTTCGCTACATTGATGACTGTATCGGCGCTACCTCTTGCTCCCACGAGGAGGTTGAACAGTTCATCCACTACACTAACACCTTCCACCCCGACCTCAAATTCACCTGGACAGTCTCGGACTCCTCCCTCCCCTTCCTAGACCTTTCTGTTTCTATCTCAGGCGACCGAATCAACACGGACATCTACTACAAACCAACCGACTCCCACAGCTACCTGGACTACACCTCCTCCCATCCTGCCCCCTGTAAAAACGCCATCCCATTCTCCCAATTCCTTCGTCTCCGCCGCATCTGCTCCCAGGAGGACCAGTTCAAAATACGTACAACACAGATGGCCTCCTTCTTCAAGGACCGCAATTTCCCCCCCCGACGTGGTCGACGGTGCCCTCCACCGCATCTCCTCCACTTCCCGCTCCTCCACCCTTGAGCCCCGCCCCTCCAACCGCCACCAGGACAGAACCCCACTGGTCCTCACCTACCACCCCACCAATCTCCATGTACAGCGCATCATCCGCCGTCACTTCCGCCACCCCCAAACAGACCCCAGCACCAAGGATATATTTCCCTCCCCTCCCCTATCAGCTTTCCGTAGAGACCACTCCCTCCGCGACGCCCTTGTCAGATCCACACCCTCCACCGACCCAACCTCCACTCCCAGCACCTTCCCTTGCAACCGCAGGAGGTGCAACACTTGCGCCCACACCTCCCCCCTCACTTCTCTCCAAGGCCCCAAAGGAAACTTCCATATCCGCCACAGATTCACCTGCACCTCCACCCACATCATCTACTGCATCCGCTGCAGCCGGTGTGGCCTCCTCTATATTGGGGAGACAGGCCGCCTACTTGCGGAGCGATTCAGAGAGCACCTCTGGGCCACCCGGACGAACCAACCCAACCACCCTGTAGCACAGCATTTCAACTCCCCCTCCCACTCCCACTCCACCGAGGATATGCAGGTCATTGGACTCATCCACCGCCAAACCACAACAACGCGGCGGTCGGAGGAGGAGCGTCTTATCTTCCGACTGGGAACCCTCCAACCACAGGGGATGAACTTGGACTTCACCAGTTTCTTCATCCCCACCTTGTCTCAGCCGAATCCCTCCAGCCCGGCACCGCCTTCCTGACCTGCAGTCTTCTTCTTGACCTCTCCGCCTCCATCCTACTCCGACCTATCACCCTCACCTTGACCTCTTTCCACCTATCACATTTCCAACGCCCCTCCTCCAAGTCCCTCCTCCCTACGTTTTATCTTCTCCTGCTGAACACTCTCTGCTCATTCCTGAGGAAGGGCCTGTGCCCGAAACGTCGAATCTCCTGTTCCCTGGATGCTGCCTGACCTGCTGTGCTGTTCCAGCAATAAAGTTTCAACCTGGAAATAGCATGACTTGAGTTAGTACCACAGGAGGTAGGGTTTTCCAGTTCATATGCACTTCCATTAAATTCAAGATTTTTAAGATACAAAAAGAAATCTACAAACAAAATACTGGCATAAAGTATCATACTTTCCTCGGGATCATGTCATTTTGCTACCTCTAGAAAATTGTGTACTTTCAAATGCTCATCTCTCCCTTCAGAAACGTCTAAATCGCCAATACAGAAACCAGGCTTTCATATACTTTATTTATTTCACCCACAATACTGTTGCCCAAAATAGTTCTTCTCACAAACTATCCGACCTCTCTTTTCCCCCCAGCCTCATTTGTTTAACAGCTGGGTTTTTTTTGTTTTTTTTAAAAAACAGATGTTTATTTAAAATTGAATATGCAACAACAGATCACACTCCAGTTAGGCTGATCATCGGTGTCAAGACTATTGAAGTTGGCTACGTTTTACATGCTTTGCCAGATTTCTAGATTGTGTGTAGATTATCAAGCAGCACGGCAGGTCTTGTGACAAAGGACAAAGAAATGTCTACAAGGTCTGCTGATATTAACTCAGCTTAAGCAGCAAATTTAACACATGGAATGTCATATGATTTCTGAAGACCTGATTTCACTTTGTTAGAGTCGTGCAATTACTGTATATAAAAAGGATATTAAAAGATACATTGCAATTAGCATAAGCAAGATTGCCAGCTCTGAATCTTATTTCAGCAATTTCACAAAAAAAATCTCCTTATACTGAAAACAAATTACTCAAAAATGTTCAAATTAAACACGAGAAAGTCAACTTGAAGTTTAGTGCTAATACTCACAACCCAGAGGCTGTCAAGGATACAATCAATTCTAAACACCTGTCTTTTAGAATGTGATTTGCATTCAACCCAGAAAACTTTTTTTAAAAAAAAGTTATTCACTCATGGGATTCATCCATCATTTCAAATTAAATATAGAAATAAAAAACATATTTCAGTCACATGGATCAGCACAAGGTTTAAGCCTTCATAGCAAATCACACCCTCTAAATGGGCTGCACGCCTATTTAACCCTGAAATGGACAAGAGGTTTTTCTTTGAAATAAATTACCCAGAGTTAAACTTGATGTGACTCGAACTGTGTCCAGCATATTCAACAGTCCAAGGTTATACCCGGTTACTGTGCCACAACAGGAATGTTTTTGTAGTCAAATTCCAAGTAGCAACCCCCATCCCCACCCTTAAGGGTTTATACAAAAACAGACGCATATACTCCAGCTGACAGTCTCCAATGCATTTTTAAACATCTATCTTAACTGTACATTTTAGGATTAAAAATTGGACTCTGCCAACTGCAGATGTTCTAATTTATGCATAATTGCACAATACACACTTGAAGTTTACATCATTCAGGAAACTCAAAATGCACACCCACAGCATAAAAAAGCTGAATAAAGGAGTGACCAAGTCTGTGCTTCAAATTACAGATTCTTTTAACCACAGACTTGTTCCCAATACAGCACTGTTCTTGCTGCTACTCAAAAATGTCTACTGATTGAACCAAGTTTTACAATTACATTTGTACTAAGTTCCAGACAATGATCATTTGCAAAAAGAGAAAATATAATCACCTCTGCTTGACATTCAGAGGCATTACCAATGCTGAATTACACAGTATGATCATTCTGAGGGGTTACTATTGACCCCATATGGACTAAACTGGAGCAGCCACATAAATGTTGTAAATATAAAAGCAGGTCGTCAACCAGAAATTCTATACTGAGTAACTCAGCTCCTGCTGCAGCATCTCACCGCAGTTCTTCAACCGCAATTTGCAAACCTTTGACTCCCACCATTGAAAAGGACAAGGAGATCATGGATTAAAATCTTAGAATGCCTTTTTTTAAATGTACTGAAGGTATACCTGCAAAAGGTGGAGTACAAGAAGGTGGAGTCCCAAGAAGTGGCTTACCACCACCCAAAAGAAAATTAAGGGATTGGTAACACATTGTCCTTGCCAGAAATACCCGCCATCCCATGAAATAATAAGAATTTGAGAAAAAGGATGCAAAAATTATTCAAATTATACCAAAACCTTTAAATAAAAACAAATCGGGATCAACAGTGAAACAAAAACAGGAACTGTGGAGAAACTCAATAGTTTGGCAGCATTTTAAAACGAGGAACAAAGTTAAGATTGAGTTTGATATTACGCCTTCAGAACTGAAATATTATTATGATCAACTCAATGTACTTTATTAAATCTTTACTTTATACACAAGAGAAATTGATGGAGCATTCTCGAGCTAGGGGAACTAAAGATAACCCAAACAACACACCCTATATATTTCTTTTAAAGAATGTCTCCCATAACAATTGTTATGGAATGTTTTCAACTGTAAAGAGCGAGTACAGTATGATTTCTTTTACAGGTTCCAATCTCAAAAATCACCAAACCCCAGCAGATCACTTCTAACTCCTCCTCAAAATCTATGAAAAGTCTTCACCGGTTAATCTATTGTTGCAGACCTTTTCTGTATCTATGGGACTTATTTATTTGGTCTTGATTCCATTACTTTCCCCCATTTTTTCTCCCTTTGCACAATTGTTTTCTAATTACATCCATGATGTTTCCTGGCCCTAATCATTAGCCTTTTATCATTATTCCCGACATCCAATCCTTTGACCAACCATCACCACCATAATGGTCATGATTTGGAGATGCCGGTGTTGGACTGGGGTGTACAAAGTTAAAAAAAAAAATCACAACACCAGGTTATAGTCCAACAGGTTTAATTGGAAGCACACTAGCTTTCGGAGCGACGCTCCTTCATCAGGTGATAGTGGAGGGCTCGATCGTAACACAGAATTTATAACAAAAATTTGCAGTGTGATGTAACTGAAATTATACATTGAAAAATTGATTGTCTGTTAAGCCTTTCATCTGTTAGAATACAGTGATAGTAAGACCATAATGGTCTTTGGGTTCTCAGCTTCTTTCTTGAACATCCATTATTTCAGTACTACTCAGGGCCTCATCTCTTTTTCCAGTACATGCCCCTTCGTGTTTTGCCATGAACTGGAAAACTTCATTGACTTTGTTCTAAATGTTCACCCTGCTCATCTTCTGACTCTTCACATTATTGACTTCTTTGTTTCCACTTCCAGAGGGAGACTATCTACTAATATTCACTGCTGATATTCCACTGTGTCCTATCCATTTGAAACACTGCTTTCAGTGTTTCCCTTCCTAACGTGCTCCCCAAGGAAGAGGGAGAGGTGAACTGTCCCACATTATGGTGGGATAGTTGACCAACAGTGGACAACCTTCAAAGCAATTTTTCAAAGTGCTCAGCAAAAGTATATTCCAGTGAGAGGAGGAACTGTAAGAAAAGGATTAATCTGCCATGGGTGTCTGAAGAAGTAAGAGGGGCTATCAAATTGAAAGAGAAGGCATTCAAAGTGGCCAAGATCAGCAGGAAACTAGAAGATTAGGAAAGCTTTAAAGGTCAACAGAAAGCCACAAAAAGAGCTATTAAAAAAAGAAAAATTGAACATGAGAAAAAGCTGGCACAGAATATAATGACAGATAGCAAACATTTCTATAAGTATATCGAATGAAAAGAGAGAATGGCTGAAGTAAACACTGGTCCTTTAGAGGATGAGAAGGGGCATTTATTATGGGATATGATGAAGTGGCCAAGGGATTGAATAAGTATTTTGAGTCGGTCTACACAGTGGAGAACACAACTAACACGCCAGTAATCGACAGAGTCAAAGGTAGATGAGGACCTGGAAACAATCGTTCTCAAAGAGGCGGTGTTAGGTAAGCTAATGGAGCGAAAGATAAATGAGTCACCTGACTCTGATGGAATGCATCCCAGGGTACTAAAAGAGATGGCAGGAGAAATAGCAAGTGCACTTGTGATAATTTTCCACATTTACTGGACTCTGGGGCAGTTCAGCTGATTGGAAAACAGCAAATGTGATGCCATCATTTAAAGGGTGCAATAGATACCTCTCACCCTTCTTCTCTCCAATGAGAAAAGCCCGCATTCTCTCAAACTTTCTTCATAAAACATGCCCCCCAGTCCAGGCAACATCCTGGTAAATCTCCTCCAAACCCTCTCTAAAGCTTCCACATCCTTCCTATAATGAGGAAACCAGAACTGAACACAATATTCCAAGTGTGGTCTAACCAGGGCTCTCGAGAGCTGCAGCATAACCTCATGGCTCTTAAACTCAATTACCCTGCTAATCAAAGCCAAAACACCATATATGCCTTCTTAACAACCCTATCAACTTGGGTGGCAAGTTGAGGGATCTATGGATATGGACCTAAGATCCCTCAGTTTCTTCAACACTGTCAAGAATTCTGTTTTTAACCCTGTATTCTGCTTCAATTTTAACCTTCCAAAGTGAATCACTTCACACTTTTCCAGGTTGAACTTCATCTGCCACTTCTCAGCCCCGCACAACATCCTGTCAATGTCCCGTTACAACCTACAACAACCCTCCACACTATCCACAACTTTACCAATCTTAGTGTCATCAGCAAACCTACTAACCAATCCTTCCACTTGCTCATCCAGGTCATTTATAAAAATCACAAAGATCAGAGGTCCCAGAACCGATCCCTGCAGAACAGCAACTGTCATCAAGCTCCAGGCTGAATACTTTCCAACTACTACCACCCTTTGTCTTCTATGGGCCAGCCAATTCTGTATCCCATGCCTCCTTACTTCCTGAATGTGCTTACCATGGGGAACCTATCAAAGGCCTTGCATAAATCCATATACACCACATCCACTGCAACACCTTCAATGTGTTTTGCCACATCCTCAAAGAACTCAATAAAGCTTGTGAGGCTTGATCTTCCCCTCACAAAGCCATGCTGACTATTTCTAATCAAACTATGGTTTTCCAAGTAAATCCTGTCTCTCAGAATCTTCTCCAATACTTTGCCCACCTCAGACCCAAGACTGACTGGTCTGTAATTCCCATGATTATCCCTATTCTCTTTCTTGAACAAGGGAACAACATTTGGAACCCTCCAATCATCTGACACTACTCCAGTGGACAGTGAGGACGCAAAGATCACCGCCAAAGGCACAACAATCTCTTTCCTCACTTCCTGTAGTAACCTAGGGTACATCCCATCTGGCCTGGGGATTTATCTATCCTTATGTTTTTTCAAACTCTTCAGCACATCCTCCTTCCTAACATGAACTGGTTCTAGGATGTTTCATGCTGCCCTCGTAAACGTCAAGGTCCCTCTCTGTATTGAATACTGGCTCATTAAGGACCTCCCCTACCTCGTCTGACTTCAAGCACAAGTTCCCTCCACTATCCCGGATTGGCACTACCCTCACTCTGGCCAACTTCTTCTTCCTCACATAAGTATAGAATGTCTGAGTTTTCCTTAATCCTACCCATTAAACCTTTTTCATGCCTCCCTTCTAGCTTTAAGTCCATTCTTTAGTTCCTTCCTGGCTACCCTGTAACCCTCTAATGCCCTGTCTGATCCGTGCATCCTCAACTTTAAGCTTCCTCCTTTTCCTTGAGTAGATACCCCACATCCCTTGTCACCCAAGGTTCTTTCAATCTACCATCCTTTCCTTGCCTCAGTCGGACAAACCTATCCAGCACTATCAGCAAGTGCTTCCTAAACAACCTCCATATTTCTGTCATGCATTTTCCTGAGAACATCTGTTCCCAATTTAGGGGTCCCAATTCTTGCCTAATAGCAATTAATACTCTCCCAATTAATACTCTCCAATACCGTCTGCTCCTATTCCTCTTCATGACTATAGTAAAAGGGTTAGGGAGCTGTGATCACTATCACCAAAATGCTCTCCCACCGAGAGATCGGACATCTGGCATGATTTGTTGCCAAGCACCAAATCCAATATGGCCTCCCCCCAGTTGGCCTATCTACATATTGAGTCAGGAACTGGACTTGGGACATGCCTGACAAAAACTATTTGAACTAAGGAGATTCCAACCAATATTAGGAAAATTAAAATCAACCATGACAACAACCCTGTTACTTCCGCACCTATCCAAAATCTGCCTCCCAATCAGCTCCTCTGAGCCTCTGCTGCTACGGGGGGGGGGGGGGGGGGGTCTGTAGAAAACTCAATGAAGTGGCTGCTTCCTTCCTGTTTTTGACTTCCACCCATACCAACTCGGTGGTCAAACCTTCTTTGCCGACCTTCCTTTCTGCAGCCGTGATACTATCCCTGGTGAGCAATGCCATTCCTTCACCTTGTTTACCTCCCCCCACTCCTATTCTTTTTGAAACATCTAAAGTCTGGAACATCCAAAAACCACCCAAGAACCATTAGCCATCTCCCTAATGACCACAACAGCATAATTCCAAGTACTTATCCATGCTCTGAGTTCATCACAGAGGACAGTGAAACTTTGCAAAATGACATAGTTCTAGTGAGTGGACAGAGGTCTGGCAGATGGAATACAAATGTTAATTAATGTGAAGTCATCCATTTTGATAGGAATAGTAAAAAGGCTTATCACTTGAATGGTAAAATGTTGCAACATGCTGCTATGCAGAAGGATCTGGGTGTCCTTGTGCATAAATCACAGAATGTTGGTATGCAGGTACAACAGATAACTAGGAAGGTAAATGGAATTTTGTCCTTCATTGTTAAAGGGATTGAGTTTAAAAGCAGGGAGGATATATTGCAGCTGTGTAGGGTGCTGGAGTGGGGGGCATACCTGGAGTACTGTGTACAGTTTGGTCTCCTTACTTGAGAAAGGACGCACTGGCACTGGGAGGGGTGCACAAGAGGTTCACCAGGTTAATTCCAGAGTTAAGGGTGTTGGCTTATGAGGAGAGACGGAGGAGACTGGGATTATATTAATGGGAATTTAGAAGAATGAGAGGGGGATCTTATAGAAACATAACATTACGAAGGGAATAGATAAGATAGGAGTAGAGAGGATGTTTCCACTGGCAGGTAGAACAGGACAAGAGGGCACAGCCTCAAGCTTAGGGGGAGCAGATATAGGACTGAATTGAGAAGGAACTTCTTCACCCAGAGGTTTGTGAATTTATGGAATTCCCTGCCCAGTGAAGTAGTTGATGCTACTTCAGTAAATGTTTTTTAAGTTAAGACAGATAATTTTGTGAATAAAAAGGAATTAAGGGTTACAGTGGGAGGGCGGGTAAGTGGAGCTGAAGCCACGAAAATATCAGCCATGGTGTTACTGAATGGCAGAGTTGGCTCAATAGGGCCAGATGGCAACTCCTAGTCACACCTCTCATGCTCTTATTATATTTATTCTTCTCTAATTGTGAGTAGACAGCATTCTTTGAATGTTGATTTTTCTTTTAAATTCAGTGGTGTGTTCCCCTCTCAAATTCTAAATTGAGAAGTCAAATTTTTAAATGGCCTGCAACAAACTGTCTTTAGGGTTAAATAAGCATAATTTATTAATGTATTCAAACCCAAGCGATGACTGTCACACAACACACACAAGTAAGAGGAAAAGAAAACATAGGTGTTGATAAGAAAGCATAATTTAACACACAAAACATGAGCAAGAAATCATGTCATTTTTGATTAAATCTAGAAAACCAATGACACGTGGATGTTCTTTTCCATAGGGATACAAAGGTGTAGTTGCCCAAAAGCAGAATTCCTGTGAGATTAAGGTGGTAGCAACAAGGTTAATCCACTTTTCAAGTGAATAAAAGATTCCTTCCAGAAATCAGATTTTGGAGGAAATTTGGACTAGAGGAGAGATTAGCTAAGCAAGGAGTCTGAATACAGTGTCACCATGTCGATTCTTATTAGAATTATGTTAACAGCAAACTACTTATTAGGCTAATATAGTGAGATTCAGAAATTACAGTTAACTTCTCCAGAAACCAGGCATGTTTTTGTGACTGACCCTGGATGAATCAAATTTCAGTCTAATAAGGAGTGTCTATGCCTCTGGTCAGGGTCATTGTTTGTTGCATGAGATCACGGGCAAGTCACTAGCACCATTTCAAATACAACAAGTTTTAATAGCTCTGCTTTGATCAGTACTGCCTGTAGGAAACATTTCATCCGCTGGTCTTCCTACATTTGTGGACAGCAAGGTTCACAAAACACAAGGGTGTGAGATTACAAGAGGATGATGTTGGAGTTCTGTCCTGGTAACTGATCAGAATTCTGACAGAAAGTAATAACTTGCATCACAAGACCAAAGTTAATTTTAAAATTTAAACCAAAAGATATAGCTTTTCAAAAATTTATTTCCTCTCCATGACTTGTGAACATGACATTCCTCTGGAGCTCAAAAAATTCTATGTTTATAAAAACAAATAGGCTCTCTTGCAGAAAAAGAAAGATTCATTCTCTCGTTCACTGTTGTAAGTGAAACACACAACATTAAGCATGTAATGTCATTTCCCTCCTCCATTCTGAGAGTTTGTACATGGCTAAAGGCATTAACAACAAAATTGGTCTTTCCTGAAATGAGTGATTTTTTTTGCAGGTTAAAAAGCTGAAGAGGCAAATTATAGCACAACTTTTCTGTCCACTTAACCTGTGATTTTCTTTCTGGTGCTATAAATTAGCAGATCATCCTGATGTGCATAATTTGGGTCCTACTAGTCTGGTCAGTGACATTGTGGAAGTCAAAGTGGTGGTATAGGCATTCTAGGGTGACAAGGTTAAAGATTTCTCTTACCCAGTCATGTAAATTTGCCACGATTCTTATGAAAAGATTTGCTTTGCTAAGGGAGGAGTCTGTATATTATTCATGGTGCTGGGCACTGCATTTACTTTCCAATAGTAAACATGAAGTTGCTTTGATCTGTGCAGGTTCTGAATCAATGCCACAGGGATTCTACAGCTTCTCAGGCAAAGCTGAACTGTTTTGCAAACCAGCATGTGCTGGATTCTGTGCCTGACCTGTATTGGTTCAGATTTAGCGGATAGTGTTTAATTTATTTTTGAGCATTCTCCACATCCACATCATGGACTGTTTGTTAAGTATACCCTGGCGGACTTCTCTAAGTTTCAATCAAGATGGCCACATCTCCCAACTATTCTTTGGTGAAGGCACTAATTGAGTTTAAGATTCTGGACTTGATGAATCCCTCCTTCTAAACAGACCACTCCTAACTAATTCAGATGTGTCGACCCTCCAACAGACAATCAGTTGACTGGACTCTGTTTTGCTGTATTTTATATTCATTTGAACTCTTGTGGTGGAACTTCAGGGGTTACTAACTTTCCCTATTCTGTTACTTTGAGGAGGTTCATTCCCAAGATGATCAATTTTGTCTCAGACATTAAGTGCCCCAAATCAGCTTCTGCTGCACTGAACAGCAGCTCCTCAATTAGATATTGCAACCCCCTCAATATCTGCATTTTATGGGAAACTTTCCTGTTCCCTCTCCAAGGTCAGAAAGATGTTAGTTAGATCTCCTGCTCATCCAGGAGAGATGCAGAGATGCAGGCTTCTTCCCTTGAAACTTTTGCTGGCTGGATTCAGAGATTTGTACATCCATGTTGTGCCCCATTTCTTTGGGGTTACCCTTGTTTACCGGTGCTGGGTTGGCTGTGGCTGCTCTGCACACTTCTGATGAAGGTAGTTTCCATTTAGGAAACTCCGGTCCCCTAAAACTAAAAAAGGTTTCAGCTAGCCACATCTCATGCTCGCTTAGAGGGAAGGCCAGTCAGGTTTCAGCCCAGTAAAACTCTTGTTTAAAAATATAACTTTTTATAACAATTTATGACTACTTTTCATATCATGTAAGAATGGCAATTCCCCCCTCATCCTCAACTTCAGCCCTATCAGCCTCTGTTCAACAGATTATCTTTTACTATTTTAACCATTCCCAGCATGACACCACCAGACTCATTTTTACTGTCCTTTTGGCATGAATGAGCTGTTCCGACTTCAGTTTCTTTAAAACTCCTTCCTTTTGGTACCTTCCCACTCAAACACAGGAGAGGCAAACATCTGCTGCTTTACTTCTCCCCTCACACTATCCTCAGCCCCAAAAACATCTTCCAAGCAAAACTAAAATTCACCTGTACTAAATTTACCACTTTTTCTTTGCTGTTCACTTTATGGTTTCTACATCAGTGCAACCAAATGCAGACAGGTAACTGTTTTGCAGAACAACTCCAATTTCAGTTCAATCCCACAAGCAAGCATATCCTCCTTGGTCACATTGTGATCTCTCTTTCATGATCTGCTAGAATGTTCAATGAAGCTCAATGTGAGCTCAAGAAACAGCATCTGGACGCAATACAACATTCAGTAACTTTAGATCACAAACTCTGGTGGCCAGCTTAGCATTCTTTTTGCTGGCTTGTAGATATTTTCTGATCAATCTATTCAGAGATGTTGTTACACACCTGTGGAGGTGAGACTTGAACCCTGACCTCCTGGTTCAAAAGCTACAGACACTACTGCTGTGCAAAAACTCTTTGCTGGTTTATAACTGAACAGTTGTATTCAGCTGGTCACAATATAGTCGAACGCGCCTTATCTGGACACAAACATTTACTACACACATTACACTCTTTTTGACTCTTACGTAACGAATGCCAGTTAATCTGTTTTGTCCTCAATCCTGTCATAGATCTTTTTTGTTATTCCTGCCCCCTTTCCCTCTTCTATTGGCTTAAAAACTCTTGATTTCAACCTTTCTTCAGTTCTGGTAAAAATCATTAACCTTAAATGTTAACTGTTTGTCTCCACAGATTCTGCCTGACAAATAATTCCAGCGTTTGTTGTTTTAACTTTGCCAAAAAGGTATAAAGCAAAAACAATAGTTTGTTTCAAAGTATGGTAAATAATAAAAATCTGAACCAAGAAAAAACACTGGAAATACTCAACAGATTAAAAAGCATGAAACCTGAAACATTTATGGAGCGTTTCCCTCTCCATAAATGCTGCTAGCATGAGTATTTATAGAATTTTGTGCTTTAATTAATACTTTTGTGTGTTTTATGCAGTGGCTTGATACCTACATCTTTGAAGTTATGCATTTAACACACACTTGGAAATGAAAGCAATATCGTAAGAGAAAACTGACAAACACAAAGCCTAATTTGTGACCTTGACAAACTGGGTTTGCTTAAACAGGGATGTGGAAAGACAAATTTCCCTCAGTTATATCAACTAATCCCCACTTGATCTCAGGATTTCATATCACCAGGTTATCAAGCACATCACAGCCAAGCAAAAAATTCTTGAGTAATTATTGCTACACAAAAGCCAATAAGTTGCTAATCAATTAACATTAAGGAAATTTATCATAAAGTTTAGCAGAACATGACATTGAAAAAATTCCACCCTACCCAGTCACATTAGATAATGTGCTATTTGGCTACCGGTCATTTTCTCACCACTTATACTGCTATTGTAAAAGGAAATAAATGATTTGCAGGATGCATTTATACATCACCTTCAATATCAATGTTCAAAAATGTTTCACAAAAGGTATAAAGGAAATAAACAAGGTTTTTAGCCTAAGACAATATTAGCAATTAACTAATATCAATACAATTCTACCATACCTTGATTTTACAGTTGATACAGAAAGAGGATCAACACACTGCCAGTGTTCAGTTTTATGGAAAAATCAACAATGCATTTAATCTTAAAGTTAAAAAATCACAACACCAGGTTATAGTCCAATAGGTTCATTTGAAAGTACAAACTTTCGGAGTACTGCTCCTTCATCAGGTAGCATCTTATAAAAATGTAACTTAATTTATATTAAAGTTTATGAGAAACAGTTGTCAAATAAGGTAAGTGAAAGTATAGCCTACATATGCAGCAATTACTGAAAATCTAAGATTTTGAGCTAATAAAACAATTGTTATATGAATTAATATGAATTAGAAGTAGGCCATTTGATCATGGCTGATCTGATTGCAGCTTCACCTCCAAATTCCTGCTCACCTCTGATAACAAAAACAAGGTAATTGTAGCTTAAGAATCTTTCGACTTCTGCCTTAAAAACATTCAATGACCCTGCTTCACTGCTCTCTGGGAAAGAGCGTGCCAAAGACTCAGGATCCTCTCAGACAAAAATATTTCCCTTTGTTTGTTTCTTCAATAAAAGACTCCTTATTTTTAAACTATTCACAACATTCATTTCCCTTATTTTTACTATTTGGGGACAACTGCCACTTTTTTTGGCGACATTATCCTTTAGGATATTATCCAATAAAACAAGTATTTCATAAGACTTTTTAGATTATGAGAGAACATTTCAAATCTCTCAAGGTTACTGATCATTACTGTTGTTTGAACAATTCTGTATTCTATAGAACAAATAAAGCTATACAACTGTATTAGTGCAGAGTGAAAAGATTTCTATACAGAGCAAAACAAATAAACTTCTTTAATGTAGATCACTTCACCAATGCAACCAAAGTCAAACAATGTAAGGTCACAATGTTAACAAAATAAAATCTGCAAGATAAACATGTATTTAATAGCAATAGAACTACTTCTGGAATTAATCATTAAATTAAAATAATGAATGATAAATGGAAAAATGCCATTAGGTATGTTTCTTTCATGCACAAAAAGTTGACGTTTCTAAATACAAACTTTTAAATACCACTTTTTCATAGTTACTGAATTTTCATTCTAATCTACTAAATTACATAATTATATAAGTGAGCTGATTTGCAATCCAATTTGATAAATGTAATAATAAATGCAATTGAAGTAAATAAGTTTACGAAGTACAAAATAGCATGGAAAGAATAAATTGAGTGGTAATATTTCATGTATTTTCTCAAAACCCTAAAGTAAGGATGCAAAATTTAGAGCCTGAGAAGTGGTGCAGTTCAGCATGAAGAAATTGAATACAAATCATCAAGCCTTATGACTGCCTTAACAGGTAAAAGAAAATAATCTTTCCTATGTCAACATCTTTCATTTTCCATAAATCTCAAAATTTGAAGAAGAAAATCTAGCACAAATCTAAACTTTAACCAACTGTTATTTTAACATAAGCCTCTATATTAGATAAACTTGCCTCCCTTTAACTAATACTTGAACACAGTACTGTTATGAAGAAACTTCCAAATGTTGAAAATGAGTGAAGCTGTAGAATCAATTCTGCCTTTGTGTCCAGCAACACAACTTTATTCTGGATCTCCTTACAGCATGACAAAATATCAGAATGCACAATGTTGTGGACAAATAAGAATCAATTATCTACATATAACCTCGTACATTATAGTCATCATTTTATTCCAGTAAAATAATAGCATCAGCAGATCACATCACAATGGTTTAGTGGGTTTTATTAAGTGACTTATCTAACATATATCTGTAGTCTTAAAGTTGAGCCCATGCATTAATGTCACCTTTATACTACAGAACTATTATTCTATTACAGGTAATACCTATTATTGGGAAAGTGTTAGAATCTATTATAATGCATGCACTAATAGGGCAGATAGAAACAATCAAGCAGAGTCTTCAATGAAGGGAAAATCATTTTTGACAAATTTATTAGAATTCTTTAAGTAATACTCAGGATGCAAGGTTTGTAGCTCAGGTTGATGTTTAGGGTGTAGATTTGCTCGCTGAGCTGTAGGTTTGATATCCAGGCGTTTCACTGCCTTGCTAGGTAACATCATCAGTGGCGACCTCCAAGGGAAGCGAAGCTGTTGCCTCCTGCTTTCTATTTATATGTTTGTCCTGGATGGGGTTCCTGGGATTTGTGCTGATGTCATTTCCTGTTCATTTTCTGAGGGGTTGATAGATGGTATCTAGATCTATGCGTTTGTTTATGGCGTTATGGTTTGAGTGCCAGGCCTCTAGGAATTCTCTGGCATGTCTTTGCTTAGCCTGTCCCAGGATAGATGTGTTGTCCCAGGCGAAATGGTGGGTTTTTTTTCATCCGTGTGTAGGCCTACGAGGGAAAGGGGATCGTGTCTTTTTGTGGCTAGCTGGTGTTAGTGTATCCGGGTGGCTAACTTTCTTCCTGTTTGTCCTACATAGTGTTTGTGACAGTCCTTGCATGGAATTTTGTAGACAACATTTTTTTTTGCCCATGGGCTGTACTGGGTTTGGTAGTTTTTGTTTGAGTGTTGGTGGGTTTGTGTGCTACTAGGATTCTGAGGGGTCTTAGTAGTCTGGCTATCATTTCTGAAATTTCTTTGATGTATGGTAACACACACAAACGAAGCTGTATCAGAACACTATTCCAACGAGCCACCACACACTGCAGCACAGACAAACTTCAGAAAACAGAGGAGAACCACCCTATACAACGTATTCAAGAAGAAAGGATACTCAAAAAATACAGTCCGCAGATTCCTCAAGAACAAACCATAACAAGCAGACCAAAACAGCCAGAAACACCTTACCATACATCAAAGAAGTTTCAGAAATGACAGCCAGACTACTAAGACCCCTCAGAATCCTAATAGCACACAAACCCACCAACACTCTCAAACAAAAACTAACAAACTTAAAAGACCCAGTACAACCCATGGACAAAAAAATGTCATCTACAAAATTCCATACAAGGACTGCCACAAACACTATGTAGGACAAACAGGAAGAAAAAATTAGCCACCAGGATACACGAATACCAGCTAGCCACAAAAAGACACGACCCTCTCTCCCTCGTAGGCCTACACATGGAAGAAAAAAAAAACACCATTTCGACTGGGACAACACATCTATCCTGGGACAGGCTAAGCAAAGAAATGCCAGAGAATTCCTGGAGGTCTGGCACTCAAACCATAACGCCATAAACAAACGCATAGATCTAGATGCCATCTATCAACCCCTCAGAAAATGAACAGGAAATTACATCAGCACAAATCCCAGGAACCCCATCCAGGACAAACATATAAATAGAAAGCAGGAGACAACAGCTTTGCTTCACGTGGAGGTCGCCACTGATGATGTTACCTAGCCAGGTAATGAAACATCTGGATATCAAACCTACAGCTCAGCGAGCAAACCTACACCCTAAATACTCAGGATAAATAAAGTGTAAGAAGTGGTAGTAAAATATTTTGATTTTCTGAAGGCACTCGATAAAGGTATATTTTAAGGCTATATAATAAGTCTACGATGTTGAAAGTGGTTTATTAATGTGGATAGAGGAGTGCTGTGAACAGCTTTGAGCCCAGTATAGAACAAAAGAAATGCTGTCATTGGAGGCAGTCCAAAAAAGCTTTAACCTTTCACTGCAACACAGCACCCTAAAAAAAAAGGAAGACATGCTGGATGGTAGAAACAAGTTCACAGCCAATGTTACTATTTTCCCCACAACCACGCAGATATTTAACATTTTCTCCTCAATCAAATTATTTGTCCTATGTAAAATGGCCTGAATTTTGTCAGTGATAAGTCAACTGTTAATCTTGAAAGCTGCCTGGTTCTAGCAATCTCTGATGTGACTTTGCAGAAAGGTTGGTAAACAGAAGACAAACTTAAGATTTGAAAGAAAAGAGAGGAGCAACACAAGGAAAATATTACTTATACACCAAGTCATCAGGATATGACATACACAGACTAAAAGGAAGCAGTTTCAACAATAACTCAACTGTGAACTGGAGACAGACATCTAGTTAAAAATTGGAGATAAAGCAGAGAAATGGGACTTACAAGATGCCAATGCAGGAATAATGAATCAAACAGACTCCTTCCTTGCAATTTCATTCTTTGCTGCATCTTTTCCAATACTAATTTGAACCTGAAAGCAAGACTAAGGAATCTTGAGATGTTCCTCAAAAAATATCAATATAAGCAATCATATTAAAGAATTCTCAGATACCAAATCATGAAGTAAAATACACTAATTGTATATTTTAGAAATTATAAAGAATGAAATGAAGAATATGACAAAGACTGATTGATAATTCAGTTTTTAAATTTAAAGATAGTTTAGCAGAGTGGAAAAAATTGACATTATACAAATGTAAAATTTGATTTCCCCACAAATTTTTTAACAGTGGTAATGAGTTCATGTAAATTTAAAAACTCGATTCCATTTCAATGAGACAAATTTGAATGAATTCAAAGCGACAGGTTAGTTAAAAAACAGCAAGCTGTCACTCAATGATTCTTAATTGACTTCAACACAGCACATGACTGAAAAAGCAGTGAAACATTAACTTCAGAATCTCTAATTTTCATGATATACAAACAGCCTCCAGAAGTTTATGTAATTTCAGAAAAACAATGACAGCATGAACCAAGTTCTGCCATCATTATATCCATGAAATCCAATCAAAGGATTGACAAATGTAAATAAAATTACTTGACAGTGTAAACAATGGAGATCTCAAAGAAATTTTAATCTTTAGTTTAATCAACGTGTCCAAAAGATATCCTAAACCACAAGACTAAGTTGCTTGTGTCCTTGATCTCAATCTTATTTCTAAATTGCTTGTGCTTAGGCTGTTTCCATTTATTTGTACATTTGTTTGAAATAATTTTTTTTCATAATATTGGCACCAGTAATAGCATAATTTTGACCCTAGTATACGAGCATGTTTAGGTAAAACAATCAGCTTGAACTTAGAATCAGATCAAGTAACATTGAACTCAACTATTTTTTTTTAAATAGGTAGTTCCTCAAACATAAATTCATGGAACCCGTAAGATGACAAAAAGTCTCAACTGAGTAAATTATACAAAACTGAGTAGTAAAACAGTAAAAGACAAGTTAGGATCTTAGTGAATACAAGTTAATTTCAACTACCCCTTTAAATGTAACATGATCTCTGTGGAACACACCGTGCTATAGCTATGAAAGTACTTAAATTCACAAGATCTACTTGAGAAATGAAAGTGGAGCACTGACGCAAATCTTTAATATCAGTTAACCTGATTATTGATCAACAATAAAGATATCCATGTATGAAATTTATTTGATGTATACTTGGACAAAAAATCGTGTAAAGCAAACACTTTTGAAATAAAAGAGCACACTCAAACTAGAATCGCAAAAGCAATTCCCTGTAGAGAAAAAAAATGAGCGTCCCACTTTAAGTTCAGCTTCATTAAACTAAAAGAATTAATAATGTGCTGGCTCATCTTGCTGGCGGTTTTTAAACCACACTGCGTTACTGTTTTTTGGCATCCAAAAACACATTCCATCCAAGACCTTGAAGTGGACGTTAAACCCTTATGCAATTTTTTTTCCCCCGAAGCACACCAACTAAACAGGCAGAGAATTTCCATTCCTGTTATTCAAATATAATTTTATGACCCAACCAAGGGATCTGTGACCTTGGAATGAATGAGAATGAGAAGCCTTCATTTTTATTTTGGAGATCGCACAATCTGGTGAACACGGTGTCTGTCAGTAGTGTATGTAGACTGTACCCGGACAGACACGGCGCTTGTGGGCACAGAACAAGGCACAGCCCAAGCCCTGGACATACCAACACAGTTGCGTCACCTGATGCAACTGGAAAACTTCCGGAACAAACTCTCACCTTTAAACTTTTTCTCCGGTAGAGTGGGGCACTGTAGGTTCAACTGAGTAACGCTGTAAAGCATTCGCTTACAGTATGCTGCCCCTGTTCTCCAGCACAATAACCTGCCCCTCTGCCTTCACCAGGAGTTACCGAGGCCTTTACCCTCTCTCCCCCTCCACTCCACTCCACACACCACCCCACCCCCCTTCAACAACAAATTCACTCACAAACCGCCCAGCAGCTCAAAGCTCGGATCCCAACTTATTAAAACTACCTTCATTCTCACCGTCAAAAGGCTGGTTTTATGTTCGCCGGGTTGTTTCCGCACTGACTGACAAGCTCCAACTCCTCCTGGCCACCTCCAGCTCCCGCCGCATCCGCCCCGTACGCTCGCGACACGCAGCGTCCGCGCGATCACTCCACCCCCCCCCCCCTCGAGCGCTCTGCCACGCCCTCCCCCCGCCCGCGCATGCACTCATTGGCGCGCGCAGTCGAACTCGTTAACAGCGAGGCGCGCGCGCTCCGGGTGTGTTGGAATTGTGTCGGTGACGAAGCTGCTTCAGCCGATGTTCTAATGTCTTTAGACAATCAAACATCCCGAAAATAATATCATGTTAAAGTGCTATTATATATAATACATACAGCCTCCTGAACAGACGCAGGCTCCTGGTATCGCCGGAAGCCGCATACTCTCAAAGTTTCCACGTTTATTTCGAGTAATATTAGTTTCATTTATTTGTAGCCAACTTGTACACATATAATTCCAAAGTGGATGGAGAGTACGCTTCATTATCCATCATAATGTCCAAATCACTGGGGTGACGCCCCCTGCTGGAATACTGCATCCAATTCAGGGCACCAGAGCATAGAAGGGCATGCAGGAGATTTTCTAGAATGCCCTATTGCAGTATAGAAAATGAAGGGGGTAGCCGAAGAAAGCAGTTGGGAGACCTAAGGGGACAGAAAAAAAAACACTGTTCGGTAAGATTGGGAAGAGGCCCAAGATGTTCTATAAGTATAGCAAGGAGGAGATGATAACCAGGGAAGAGTGGGGATGGTTAGTGAGAAGGGAGCACATTGGTAGAAATAATTATTTCACATCTGCCTTCACTTGGAAGGAGAATATAGGTGTAGAATGTGGGAAGAAGTACTATAAATTTCTTGAGCAGATTGACATAGGGAGTGAGGAAATATTGGAGGTTTTCGTGGCCTTAAGAAGTGGACAAATTCCCACGTTCAGATGAGTTGCTTCACAGGCTTTTGTGGGAGACATGATAGGAAATTACATTTCCTCTGACCCATATTTTTAATTACTTTCTGGCCACAGGAGTTGCCAGAAGACTGGAGAATTAATATGGTTCCATTTTTCAAGAAACGTAGTAGGAATACAGCAGACAATTACAGACCAATGAGTCTCACATCAGTGGTGGGGAAACAATTGCAGAAATTTCTGACAGTACAAATTAATCTCAACTTGGAGAGGCAAGGTTTGATCAGGGATAGTCAGCATGGCTTTGTCAGAGGGAGGTCATACCTGATCAATTAGATTGCATTTTTTGAGTTGACCAGATGTATAGACAGTACAGTCGATGTGGTTTATATGGATTTCAGAAAAGCTTTTGACAAGATCTCACACAGCAGACTGAAAACGAAGGTAAAAGCCTATGGGATTCTGGTGACTTACAAGTTGGATCCAAAATTGGCTAAGTGGTAGGAGACAGAGGGTAGTGGTAGAATGCTTTTTGTATGACTGGAATCCGATGTTCAGTAACATTCCACAGGGATCAGTGCTAGGTCCCTTATTGTTCATGCTATATATAAATGATACAGAAGTAAATGTTGGGGATAGATAGTTTGCAGATGACACGAAAAGTGGCTGGGTGGTTGACAGCGAGGAAGAGGTCTTAAGTTACAGGAAGATATAGATGGATTAATGAGATGGGCAGATTGGTGGCAGATGGAATTTAACCACAAAAAGTGTGATGTGGTGTACTTTGGAGAAAGTTAAGAATCACACAACACCAGGTTATGGTCTAACAGGTTTATTAGGAAGCAACCTGGTGTTGTGAGATCATTAACTTTGTCCACCCCAGTCCAACACCAGCACCTCCATACATTGGAAGAAGTTTAAAAAAAAAGGGAGTACTCAACAAATGGCAGAACACCAGGAAGCTCTGAGGAACAGTAAGATCTTGGGGTATGTGTCCACAATTATCTGATGGCAGCAGGAAAAGTTAATAATGTAGGTAAAAAGCATGCCTTTATCAGTCATGGCATAGATTATAAGAGCGAGGTCATGTTGGAGCTGCACAGACTTTGGTTAAGCCACTGTTGGCACAATGTGTGCAGTCGGGTTACCGCACTAGAGGAAGGAAGTGATTGCACTGGAGAGGGCGCAGAGGATATTCACGAGGATGCTGCATGGGATGGAGAATTTTAGCTATGAACAGAGGCTGGATAAGCTCAGGTTGCTTTCCTTGGAGCAGAGAAGGCTGAGAGGGGGCTTGATTAAGGCGTACAAGGGAGATGGACAGAGTGGATAGAAAGCTACTGTTCCTTTAGTTGAAGGGTCAATAACAAAGGGGCATAATTTTTGAATGTCGGGCAGAAGGTTTAGAAAGTCCCCATCTGCCACCACTGTCCTCTGCCATTCCCTGACTCAGTCCTATTTGGTTCCCCTGCTCTGCTCACCTCTTCCCCCCCCCCCCCCGTACATCAATGATTCCAAATTACACCCTGTTCTCACCTTCACCTGGTCCATCTCTGACTGTTCCCTTCCTTGACATTCCTGTTTCCACTTCTGGGGACAGGCTGGCCATTGATTTCCATTACAAACCTACCAATGCTCACAATTATCTTGACTACACTTCCTCATAGTCTGTTTCCTGTCATGACTTCATTTCATTCAGCCAGTTTCTCAGTGTCCATTGCATCTGTTGATGCCAACTTCCACAAAAGGGCTTCAGAATTACCCATCTTTTTCCTTAACTGAGGATTTCAACCACTAGGGCCTTCAGCTGTGTCCAATACATTTCCTGCACTTCTGCCTCATCTCTTCCCTCCTCTTTCAAAGCAACGATAGAGGTCCCAGTCCTCATTTTCCATCCCACCAGCCTCTATATCTAAAGGATCGTAAACTAATGTTTCTGCCACCTCCAAACATATATTCCCCTCCTCTTCCTCTGTCAGCATTCTGCAGGGACTGTTTTTTTTCCAGGACACCCTTGTCCATTCTTCCTTCACTCCCAACACCCTCAGGGCACATTCCCATGCAATTGCAGAAGGTGCAACATTTGCTCACTTACTTACTCACTATCCAAGGCTCCAGCACAGCTTCCAGGTGAAGCAGCAATTTACCTGCCACGTTCAAGACTCACAATATGGTCTCCTCTATGCAGACTAGGCGTCTGCTTTGTCAAACATCTATGTTCTGTCTGGAAAAGTGACCCCTAGCTTCCAGAACAACACACCACGTTTCCATGCCAGCATTTCTGTCTCAGGCCTGTTGCACGTTACAAGAAGGCTTGATGCAAGCTGAAGGAACAGCATCTCACTACCTACATACTTTTACCGCTTTCAGGGTTCAACATTGAGTTTAATAATTTCAGAATGTGAACATTCTCCTCCATTTTTGGTACCTACCATCACACCCTAGGTGTTTTGTCTCTATATAACCTATTCACTTCCTCCACCCCCTCTCAGCTATTTTTAATTCTGAAGAAGGATCATCGGACTTGAAATGTTAAGATTTTTTAACTACAGATGCTGTCAGCCTGTTGAGTTTCTCCAGTACTTGTTTTTCTAACACCCTACAACCTCCCTACTTTTGTATTCAATATTTTTAAAAGTTGTTCATAGGATGTCAGCATTGTGGGCCAGGCCAGCATTTATTGCCCATCCCCAGGACAGGATGGGGAAATTCTGGCAAAGTTTGCTGATGATACTAAGTTACGTGGACAAGTAGGTAGTACTGAGGAAGTGGGGAGGCTGCAGAAAGATTTTGCAGAAAGATTTAGACAGTTTAGGAGAGTGGTCCAGGAAACGGCTGATGAAATTTAACATAAGCAAATGCGAGGTCTTGCACTTTGGAAAAAAAGGATACAGGGCAAGAGCTATTTTCTAAACAGTGAGAAAATTCATAAAGCCAAAAGGTACAAAGGGATCTGGGAGCGCTAGTCCAGGATTCGCTGAAGGTTAACTTGCAGGTTGAGTCCGTGATTAAGAAGGCGAATGCAATGTTGTCATTTATCTCAAGAGGGTTGGAATATAAAAGCAGCAATGTGCTTCTGAGACTTTATAAAGCTCTTGTTAGACCCCATTTAGAATACGGTGTTCACTTTTGGGCCCCACACCTCAGGAAGGACATACTGGCACTGGAGTGTGTCCAGCAGAGATTCACATGGATGATCCCTGGAATGATAGGCCTAACATACAATGAATGGCTGAACATCCTGGGATTGTATTCATTAGAGTTTAGAAGGTTGAGGGGAGATCTAATAGGAACTTTTCAGATAATGCATGGCTTCAAAATGGTGGACTTTTGTTTCCGTTAGGCAGGGAGACTAGGACCCATGGCCTTAGAATTAGAGGACGTCAATTTAGATCGGAAATGAGGACACATTTCTTCAGCCAGAAAGTGATGGGCCTATGGAATTCATTGTCTTGGAATGCAGTGGAGGCCAGGACGTTGAATGTCTTCAAGGCAGAGATTGATAAATTCTTGATCTCGCAAGGAGTTAAGGGCTACAGGAGAGTGCAGGTAAGTGGAGTTGAAATGTTCATCAGCCATGGTTAAATGGCAGAGTGGACTTGATGGGCCAATGGCCTTACTTCCACACCCATGTTTTATAGTCAAAGTTTTGAGGGGGAAATTTCAGCTTTGACGGAAGAAATAAATGTGTGGTAAACAATTACTTTCCCCAGTTTTCCCAATCAATCCAGCAAAAGTCAGGCTGGATATAAAATGGGAAGGCCAAACCTCTACCATGCATTTGGCACTCCTGTCAAAACTGAAGTTTACCCACATATGAAACTTTGTGATGATTAGGAATGGCATGAATTTTTAAAAGGTACGTGTATTAAGGCTGACAGAAAGTGTGTTTACATCAAACCTGTAACTCGAGCAGTAAACGACAGAACTGGCACACTAATTCTGGAAAATGTGAAGTTTTGTTTAAAACCAAAGACAATGAATCAGATGTGATAAAAAGTTCAAATTATCAGCTGATTTTGAGATGAGAATGAAATTGTGCTGGCTAAACATCATATAATTGATTAGATGACATGCAGGTAATGAACAGCAAATACAAGCTAATTTTTTATGTCAAAGAGGTAAGCATCTTCCCAAAGAGTCACAATTAAGTATTAATGAGTTAATTGAGCAAACTTGTGTGAAAACCACACCAAGTCTGAGATGTTTGCCAATTGTCAAAGTGATAGTTTTCCAGAGATGAGATTATGTCACAAATGTAATATTTTCTTTGTAATGGAAAGAACATAAAATACCTGACTGCAGCAAAAATTTCAACTAGTTCAGGGAGGTCAACTAATCAATGATGAGATATTGAGACAGAGCAGGCTCATCACCTGGTTTGATCTTTGGGCAATTCCACGCAAAAGGGTTCACTTCTGATTGTAAGCATCATGTGGGTGAGACTTTTTCAGTGTAAATCATAGTATAATTTGCTTTCATACTGAACATTGTACCAGAATAAACCGGACAGACCAGAGAAAGTAGGAATCAAATCCTACAATCAGTCAATACTAAGGCTTTTTGACAAATTCCAATTATTTCTTTCGATATGTTCCACTCTGTGGTTAGTTATGGAGTCTACTCCCAGCGTCTTCTTCCCCTTATAAATTTCTCATCTCTACCCAAACGGTTTTCACATCCTAGTTACCTGAATTTAGATCATCCATCTTGAATGTGCTAATATCATCCTTAACTAACAAAGCTATCCCTCCACAGTTTCCTAGCTTTCTGTCCTTTCAAACTGTTTTCTGCCCTTGACACATTGGAAGATGGTTGCGATTGTTGGCGGTCAATCATCTCAGCTCCAGGACATCCCTGCAGGAGTTCCTTTAACTTTTGTCTAAAGCCCAACCATCTTCAGCTGCTTCAATGACCTTCATTCCATAAGGTCAGAAGTGGAGATGTTCACCAAGGATTGTGTAATGTCCAGACCATTCACAACTCCTCGGATACTTGATCAAATGAAACCGATGTGGACAATATTCAGGCTTGGGCTGACAAGTGACAATGACATCATTGCCTGGCATTTGCCTGGTAATGACCATCTAAACATGGCCCTTTGACATTCAATAGTGTTACCATCACAGAATCCCCCACTATAACCTTCTTAGGGGGTTACCATTGACCAGAAACTCAACTGAACTCACCACAGAAACAGTGGCTACAAGAACAGATCAGAGACTAGGAATACTGCAGCGAGGAACTCAAGTCCTGACTCCCTAAAGTCTATCCACCATCTGCAAGGTGCAAGTCAAGAGTGTGATGGAATACTCCCCACTTGTTTGGATGGGTGCAGCTCCAAAAGAAAATACTCAAGAAGCTTGACACCATCCAGAACAAAGCAGTCCGCTGAATTGGTACCACATCTATTCTTCCACCACTGATACTCAGTAGCAGCAGAGTGTACTATTTACAAGATACACTGCAGAAATTCAAAAGATCTTGAGACAGTACCTCCCAAACCCACAACCTATTTGCATCTGGAAGGACAAGAGCAGCAGATAGACGGGAACACCACCACCTTCAAGTTCCCCTCCAATTCAATCACCAAACTGACTTGTTCACAGTTCCTTCACAATGTTTGGGTCAAAAATCCTTGAATTCCCTCCCAAAAGGCATTATGATTCAACCTCCTGCATGTGACTGCAGCAGATCAAGGAGGCAACTCACCATCATCTTCTCGAGGGCAACTAGGGGTAGGCAATAAATGCTGGCCGGCCAGCGACACCCACATCCCACAAGTAAAATAAAAATATTCAAGTACTGACCTATGTTAGTTATCCTGCAGCCATATATCTGTAATGACTACAGATTGCTATTATTTATTTATATTTGCACTCAGTTCACATGTTTGCTTTGAATGTGCATTCACATGCAGAGACTTTAGTTTTATCCTGTAATCTCTAGACTTATCAGTTGACTTACTCTTGGATTTTTACTCTCTACCCCTTCCAGTCATTATCTATGTAATTTCCTACATTAATACCTTTCTCTTTTGCTTTGTCTCTAGTCTTTAACGTACCAAATCTTGACAAATGATGCTTTGTCCTTGTATTTACTTCAAAATCTTCTCATTTCCCCAATCGCGCAAGAACACAATCCCAGTATAATTCACACACAAAAAAACGACCATTCCAATGGTAGAGATTCCATTTTCCCTAGTGCTGGTTCCAGTGCCTCATGAACTAGAATTCACTTCTTCCACACCATTCTTTGAGCTACAAATTAATCTCTCTAATCTGTTTTAGGCCAATTTTTACCTGGTTCAGGTAATGATTCACAACATTTGAGTGTGCTTCTTGAATTTGGGTCTAACTCTTCAAACTGATTACACAGAACCTATCTTTGCTCTGCCTATGACATTGATAACTACATACACCATAACAACTGGATCCTCCTGCCTCACTGCAGGTTCCTCTCCAGCCTGAACCTGGCACCTGGGTTACAATGCAACTTTCCAGCCTCATGTTTGTAGTTGTAGTGTCCCTTTGATGATACTGTCCCAATGACCATTTTAGCAGCCCCCCCCCCCCCCACTTCACCTGATGGGCTTCCTGTATCACAGTATCATGGTCTGCTGACTTCTGATCTGCAGTCCACATACTCATGCAAACAAGCCTGAAAAAAAATCTCAAACCTGGTGGACAATTGCAAAGGCTCCTACCGTCTATGTCCTTTTACCTGCCTCACTTGCAGCTACCCTGTCCTGTTCATGAACACGCACTAGATTAGAATATCCGAAAGTACGAGGTGACTCTCAGTACCAAGTATCCAGGAAACATTACAATATATCATGGAAGGGGCAATGTCTGCATTTTAGCCTCCAGCCCATAACTTTTGTACTGCCATTTCTCTTCCGAAAGTATACCCATCTTGGCGAAATTGTGCTGTTCCCTCTGATGGACTTCCATTTGTATCTTTGAGCTTATGCACTTGCATTTTCTGTATCCCTCCTAAACTTCAATAAGCTGTTTTCTAAAACTCACTTTCACAACCACACTTTCATCAGTGACTGTCACCCATTCTGATATAACAACGTGGATTCAAAATGAAGTTGGAAAGTCTACTGTATTTGCTGCTCACAATACAGGTGACACCAAACCTAGATTGAATTATTGCTTTGCAGAACACTGCCATTCTGTAAGAATGAACCCAATCTTCCAGTCACTTGTCATTTCAATACACCATCTTATTCTCATTAACATTTCTATCCTAGGCCTGCAGCAGTGTTTCAGTGAAACCCAGCATAAGCTGGAGGAACAGCACCTCATTTTCTGTGTAAGTAATTGAAGTTGTTGAACTCAGTGTTGAGATCTAAATACTGTCAGACCATGAACGCTCTGCTCCTTTTGATTAAACCTCCAGTACCTTGTTTATATGTATACTACTTATTTTCTACCACTCTACATCTGCTGCATTTGAGATGCTGTGTTCTAAGGTTTTGGGGCAGACTGACAAAACAAATTTAAGAATACTTGCAAATTAAATATATATTGTTTACAACTCCTGTACAATTTTAGTCAACGTTCATTATGAGCTACAAAAGCAACACAAGGTCCTGGTTCCAAATTTTACAATAAAGTAACCGTTATCTTGACAAAGTTACTGAAAGACCTACTTTTATTATATAAAACACGAGATCGTTGTTTTCATTCTCAACTACCAGCAGTCAATTTCATTTGCAGAAAATGAAATATTTTCTACTTAATCACATTTCAATTCTTGAGAGACTGCGATGGATAAAAATAGTCCAAAGCTGATAACATCTTCATATGCTTGGTTTTTCTTCTCTCTCTGCGATAAGTAAACCGCAATTAAAATAAAAATAAACAAGTTGGAACATTTTTCGCCCTGATAACCTTAATTATTTCTTGGCATAGGTGATTTTCATAGCATGAGATGGTGTAATTCGGAATCCTTGCAATGCATCACGTGCAGCACCAGCCTGTCCTTCATTCTCGAATTCCACAAAAGCTATATCATGTCGGCCAGGTACCAAACGTACCTCTTTGAAACCAGGAAACCTATGTTAAAATGCAAACAATTTAGTATTAAAGTAATGCAATTGCTTCAAACTGCAAAAGTCTTTTGATTTGTATTTTTCACATTGATTTGCAAATCTAATTTAATTACTTTCATTATTGATTTAAAATGTACCAAAAGAACATTGGGTAAAGGCTTACAATCCAATAGGGATGCAAGTATTAGATGTCATCCCCTGCAGAATAAAGCAAACTTATGCAATAAGTTCTTAAATGATCACTATGCAACAGTTCTTTGACAGGAACTGAAAGTGATTTTTACAAATGCTAAGGACACCTGAATCAGTGGAGCATTATAAAAAAAGTCTCAATTTTAATTAATGTTGTGCTTTTGGCTTCAAAATTTGATTGTAAAATATTAAAATGTCAATACAGATTACTGTAGATCTTAAGCCCATAAGAATAGGACCAGAAATCAGACCATTCAGCCCATCAAGTCTGCTCTGCCATTCAATCATGGCTGATAAGTTTCTCAACTCCATTCTCCCACCTTCTCCCTGTAACCCTTGATCCCCTTGACAATAAAGAACCTATCTATCGCAGTCTTAAGTATACTCAATGACCTGCCATCTACAGCCTTCCATGGCAGTGAATTCCATAGATTCACCACTCTCTGGCTGAAGAAGTTTCACCTTATCTCTGCTCTAAAAGGTCTTCCCTTTACTCTAAGGGTGTGCCCTCGGGTTCAGTCTCTCCTACCAATGGAAACATATTCCCAACATCTCCTCTGTCCAGGCCATTCAGTATTCTGCAAGTTTCAATTAGTTTCTCCCTTCCACTCCATTTCGTCACCCACCCCATCCTTCTGAACTCGAGTATAAACCCAGCATCCTCAAACATTCCTCATATGTTAAGCTTTTCATTCCTGGGCTCATTCCAGTGAACTTCCTTTGAACACGCTCCAGGGCCGTGCATCCTTCCTGAGATATGGAGTCCAAAACTACATACAATACTCCAAATGTGGCCTGACCAGAACATTATACAGCCTCAGAAGTATGTCCCTGCTTTTATATTCAAGTCCTCTCAAATAAATGCCATTATTGTATTTGCCTTCCTAATTGATACATTTGGTTTATACCTACGCTCACATAATCCTTTTTTTTTTGGAAATTAACATCAGTAAGAAAATGTGAACAAACATGGTTTATTTTGAAACAACTCAAATTCACCAACTTGAACATGAAATGGAAAGACATCCATTTTATGCCTGCAATTCATCTAATTTGAATTCCTGAATCTCAATTATGCTAACAGAAAACTGACTTCCCACAGGACCCCCAAGAGTAAAAAATAAGTTGGCTGAAACAAAAGGTGAGGCAGCTGCTTGAGCCACAGATTAGTGAACTGCTGGGTAGACTCAGTTGTACTTTTTGCTTCCTCTCGCCAAAACCCACACTACAAAAATTCCTTTTGTTACATTACAACAACCTTGAACATTAATTACTTCCTACAGAGATCAACCCAAAAGTTACTTCCACAGCTGTCCAGAATTCATTCCATTATTCAAGTGTTCTGGTTACTCTTTGACGTAACATTTTGAAAGAATCTTTCTCTCCGCTTTGTGACTGAGTGACCTCTAAATTTTATTCAGTAACACATCTAAGGATGTCTCAGCTAATACTAACTGCCAAGCCAACTCTGGTGTTCGCTTTCAGTCACAGGACTCTGAGGGGCCATTTGATATCTTTCGCTAGGTAAAAGATGATAATCTTCCAGAGTCCATTAAATATGGCAAATGAAGTGGAGCTTAAAATGCAGGACAACTGACAGACATCTGTGGGATTCCTCAATCTGCTGAGATATAATCCACACCAAAAGCATAGCTGTTTGCTTCTCAGTAAACATACACAAAGTAAACAGAACACTTCACACCGATTGCCAATATATGAGACAATTTGGCGCATTGTTGGATGGTCTCAAACAAAAATAATTTATTTTATTTTCAACAAACTTTGATTCTGTAGCTCATATGAGTAATTCATTAGTTTACAAACCTTTCTCCAGACTCCCTAGGTCCACTAAGAAATCCTAAATTGACAAAGCTTCTTCCAGCTTGCTTTCATCTGGAAACTGCATTCATAATTTAAAATCTTTTATTGAAGGGAGACCCTCTGACTCTAGCATAAACTTAACAATAGGTTATCCATTGTTTTCAAATGTTTCACTACCAACTTCAAACTTACTGAGTAAACACAGGCTACATTTTAAGTGCAACAAACCCAGGCATTGTGTGAATGGCACTGACAGAGTTGCATTTGTCTGTTTCTCAACCAGAGTCCCATATTTACCTAGAGTTAAAATTTTAATGAAAGGTTACATTCCAGAACAAAATTTTCATAATGGTTGTGGTAATCAGCAACATTTGTACATATTCTGACATAACCGGACTTTTAATATGCAAACAGATACTTTAAATGCAAAACACTGGAGCATAGTTTGTTGGCAAAATAAAATATATTGTCAAAGAGCTCATTTTAAATGGTCTGATTTAAAAGTATTATGTTTTCTTCTGACAGACTAATCCCCAAAGTGGCTCCATTGCAAACAGGAAGACAGAGCTTCAGACTAATTAATTATATGAAACTGCCTATGCTTGGTAAGCACCCTAATAGGTACAGAATTTGCATTTTCAGTCCGCAACATAGTTTAGTGTTGGCCAAGTTCATGGCAGTCTTAGGCAAGAATTATATTGCACACATCTCCAATAGACTTACTCTGAAATAATCCATGAAAATGTACATTGACAGTATCATTTCTGACTAATCAAAATAAACACATTTTTATTAATAAATCAAAAATATCCAAGATAAAATTAACATTCCCTTCAATAGAAAGAAAGAGTGTTACAGAAAAAAACCCTGTTAACATTTATCGGAATTTTCATTTCTACTTACTGATTAAACAGCATGGACAACATCATCTCATTGGTCTCTTCAGGTAAATTAGTGAGGAATAGAATGTAGTTGGGTGGATTGTCTGGTACCTTTGGGAGAGAAAGACAAAATGAATGCTTAGGGCCATTATTTCCATTGGATTGAAAACTTGTAATTCACACATCAGAAAGGATTTGATGCATCAGGATATTTAAAACTGCCAGAAATAGCAGTTAAATTTCTTTCATTACACAAATAAAAAGTACATTGTGGACACGTTATATTATCCAAATCCAATCTTACCAAAAAGCTACTGTGAAACCCAAGTTACATGACTTAATCAGGAAGATTATTTAAAATGCTAAAAGCATCATACATCCTATGGTCAAAGATGTATAAACAAATACTGGAGAAAATGTACAATGTTACCTCCCACATTGTAGCTATCTGGCTAGAAATGGTCAAAAGATTTTTTATCCATTTCTAGACTTCAGCAACGATGCCCAAGATCAAGAATCAAGTTCTTCTCACTTAATATCTCCCAGAATTGGAATAATTACACTGACTGAAGCCTCTCAGGGGGAGTAGGAACTCCAAACACCAGGAATTGGTGACTGACAGACTGGACAACACATGAATCCCAAGCACCAAGCATTGAAAATGAGCAGCTGACTGGAGCAAGTGGGAACCTTGATCACCAGGATTGAAAAGTGAGGCCACAGGGCTACAGGTATGTGATTGGTTAGTGAGTATTCCAGATTTACACTTTTCCTCCATGATTAATAAATTGTCACTTTCTATCAATGTTCAAAATTAGATAAACTAATGAAAATAGAATATTGCTAGTGCAAAAATATCTTCCTTTCAAAGGGCAACTCTAAAAAGTTCTGCTTTGCTTAGCTCTTCAACTGCTTACCCTGTCAAATGCTGCCTTGACATCAAGCTTGCCTCAACTCTGGAGTTCAGCACTTCTGTCCAACCTTTAGACAGGTTGAGTGGCTCAGAAGAACCCATAGTGAGCAGGTTATTGCTTAGCAAGTGTTGCTCAACAGTGATGCCAACTAGCCCTTCGTTAATTTTTCTCATGATCAAACGTAGACTGATGGACAGTAATTGGCCTGTTTGGATTTGCCCTCCTTGTTTTAAAATCATGAAAATGCTGAATTGTATTATAGAAATCTTAATGTATTTTGAAAACCCGAGTATGATCAGACAGAATCATTGTTTTAAAACAGAAATCACGTTTAACAAATTGTTTTTGGTTTTGATTCTGTAAATGGCCGAGTAAAAGGGAAAACCAGTAAGTGGAGTCTACTTGGATTTCCAAAAGGCATTCAATAAGTTGCCATACAAGTTAACATTCACAGTGATATCTCATTGGAGTATGGCCTATAACTGCATTGTTAGAAGGTTGATTAATAGATAGGAACCTAGGATTACTGATATGTAGTGCATTTAAGCTGTCAGGCTCTAACAAGTCTGCCACAAGAATCAGTACTGGGGCCTCAACTATGAACAACATCTATTAATGACTTAGAAGAAGAGATGGCTTAACTATCCAAGCTTGCTGACAATTCAGAACTCGGTGGAATGAACATAACAATGACAAGAACAGATCTTCCCCTGCCCCTCAATTTGATAAAAATCATTACCGATCTTGCTGTGACCTCAGATCCACTTTTCTGCTGACCCCACTTAAAGCTGGACTCCTTTGTCTATCTAAAATTTATGTAACTCAGCCTCAAATAATGTATTCAATGATCAAGCCTTCATTGATCTCAAGGAGAAAAACTAATTTTAACAAAGTGACGACAACACGAGCTATGGAGAGAAAATAGATTCAAAGAGATGTACAGAGGAACCTTGATTATCCAAAAGGACACGGGTGGGGAGTATTTCGTTCGTTTAATCAAATTCCAGATAATCAAGTGCCCGATCACATAGTTTAGCCACGCATCAGCATCTTGCGAGCTTGCCGGATAACCTGATATTTCGGATAATTGAATGCCGGATAATCGAGGTTCTTCTGTAATAAGGTTAAATGATTGGGCAACACGCTGACAGATGAGTAGGGTTGCTGCGAAAGCACAGCTGGCCAGGCAGCAGAGGAGCAGGAGAATTGACGTTTTCGGCAAGAGCCCTTCATCATGAATTCCTGATGAAGGGCTCTTGCTGAAAACATGGATTCCCCTGCTCTTCGGATGGTTCCTGGCCTGCTGTGCTTTTCCAGCACTCCATTCTTGACTCTGATCTCCAGCATCTGCAGTCCTCACTCTCTCCAAGCTGACAGATGAGCAAAACATGGGGAAGCGATAGATTAATTACTGTATATTGGTATTAAGAATACAAAAGCAAAATATCTTTTGAAATTAATTAAATTTTAAAATACTTATGTCCAGAGAAACATAGGTCTATGCATCCAAAGTGTGTGTACAGTTACATATAGGAATGAGGAAGCCAAATAGCAGAAGGCTTTTATTTGAAGAAGATTGGAATCCTGAGGAATGATAAAGGAAATCTTACCACAATTGGGCTTTCCTAAGATCATATCTGGTGTACCATTCAGTTTGTGTCTCTGTAACTCAGGAAAGATATATTTGTCTAGGGGGCAGTACAGCAAAGATTCAATTTTAGTTGGTTCTGGTGATGTCAAGATATCCTTTGAGGAAGGGTCAAATAAACTGAGCCTATACTCTCTGGAATTTAAAATAATGTACTGTCACCCACTGAAGCACTATCATGAATGTCTACCCTGTCGAGCCCAAAGAGATGGTTTCTCCCGGTGGTACGTATAGCATGCAGGGCAAAGTCTCAGGGTAACAGGATGAATCAGAAAGAAATAAGGAGGCAAAACAATTCTTCACTCAATCTTTGAAATACTGTGGATGTTTCCATTGTTGAATATGTTCAAAGCCAGGAGACAGACTGATATTTTTGTAAATCTAGAGAAATCAAGGGATAAGATGATAAACAGGCAAGGAAGTGGAAATGAGACAGAAGATCAGCACAATCATTTTGACAGTGTGATCTACTCCCACTCCCATTTGTCAAGTCCTTAAAGCATACCTGATTTGTTGAGGCGGTGGTCTGGTTAGAATTTGAAGTCGCCACCTGTGCTGTTACCTAAAATTAATGAGTCACATTAAGTTCCAGAGTATACAAAACAATCTCAGACCACTGAAATTCTCATTTTATGCAAGCCACTACCAAAGTGCTATGACGAAAAGAAAGAAGAAGAATGCTAGAGAAACTCAGCAGATCTGGCAGCATCTATGGAGAAAGAAACAGACAGTTGATGTTTTAAGTCTCGTATGACCTGTTCTGTAGACTCATACCAGACTGGAAATATTAATTCAACTTCTCTTTCCACAAATGCTGCCAGACCTGCTGAGTTACTCCAGCATCCAGATTTCCAGCATCCACAGTACAGCAAACTTCTTTTTAACAGGCATCTTATGAACCAGCCCTCTCTATAAACTGGCAAAAACTATATACCTGAAATACCAGAAGTTTACTGTATTATCGCAATCTCCACAATGTCTAAGTTTTAAGCTGTAGGTGCTAGTGAGAAGGATCTCTGCCACTAAGTTTTATATAAGGCAAAGTTGCAATATTATGCAAGTGATTTATGCTGTAAATAAATTACAACTGTAATGTGTAGGCCCCCTGTCCTGCTTCTCTATTATTTTGTGTTTTTAGTTTGATTATGCTGACCCCTTGATTATCCAAAATATTTGATCAATAGGTGCCAGTTAATAAAATGTTTGCTGTATTTTGCTTTTATTGGAATATGAGTAAACAAAACCAAGCAATTTAGCATAAAACAATACATTAGTACAGCATATTCTAGTTAAAACAAATTTACAAATGTTTCACTTTAAAAACAATCTGCACTATGATTGGAAATATATTAGTAACACATTAAGTAATTGTCACAAAAAGTCTTGTCCATGGTGTGACTTAACTAAAATAATCCCTTGAAATAGAGATTAATACTTGCACCATCAAGGTGCACTGAAATAATTATATTTTAAAACTAAAATCAGCCTCATTTGAAAAAGGTAGGACTTACTGTGTTTTACAACAGTGAGAAAGCACTTTTAAATGTGTGACTAACAAGGAAACTTTTCAAAAGGTTTTAAAAAGGTGAAGTTGTAAGCAAAAACATTTACTGCAAAGGCACATCTAAATCAGTTCAGAGCAAATTAATAAACATTATAACTGATGGCTGGCTATTCAAAAAAAATATTAATTCCCCACCCTGCAAAGCAAGCTGCACAGCCATATTTATTACACAATTTGAGAAAGTGAGTACAGAAGAAATCGCAGGTCTTTCAGCTCAGAGTTCTAATCAGGAAACATCAGTGGCAGCTCAACCTGCACAATTTCATCTTTCGCACAATCTTTCAGCTGAACACATGAAATAAGATGGCTTTTAGTTAATCAATTTATATTTTGGATTTATTGAGGTAAATAGGAACAGCAACACGCCATTCAGCCCCTTGAGCCCGTTTTGCCATTCAGTGCAATTGTGGCTGATCTGTGGCTGAACTCCATAAACCTGCTTTCGACCTATAGCCCTAAATACCTTTGCTCAACAAAAAAAATCTCAGACTTAAAATTAATAACTGATCCAATATCCACTGTTACGTTTCGAAGGGAGTTCCAGATGTTTACCTCCCTTGTGTGTTGAAGTGCTTAACATTTGTCCTGAATGGCGTGGCCTTAATTTTTAGGCAATAACTACCTAGTTCTATAATTCCCAGCCAAAGGAATAGATCATCTTAATCTACCCTGTCTTTGAACATAATATAAAATCTTGAAGATTGAGCTGCTGGAAAACATTTCAATTTACAACTACAAAGTCCTTTAAGAAAGGAGCTTGACAGGATACACAGACGCTATAGCATTACTGGCATCTCACCAAAGGCAAGATATGTTAGCATCAACACCTTTTACAGTTAGGATTTACTTTAGGCAGAAATGGGTAATTACTAGACACTCTAAAAACCACAAGCTAGAGGTAATGTTGGACAGTTCTGTGCGAAAGAAAACTATCAAATTCTTATCCATCATCTGCTTTTTATCATTTATATAAATGATTTGGATGTAAACATAGAAGGTATGGTTAGTAAGTTTGCAGATGACACCAAAATTGGAGATGTAGTGGACAGCAAAGAAGGTTACCTCAGATTACAACAGGATTTTGATCTGATGGGCTAATGGACTGAGGAGTGGCAGATGGAGTTTAATTTAGATAAATGCGAGGTGCTGCATTTTGGGAAAGCAAATCTTAGCAGGACTTCTACACTTAATGGTAAGGTCCTGGGAAGTATTGCTAAACAGAGACCTTGGAGTGCAGGTTCCTTTAAAGTACAGTCGCAGGTAGATAGGATAGTGAAGGAGGCATTTGGTGTGCTTTTCTTTATTGGTCAGAGCATTGAGTACAGAAGTTGGGAGGTCATGTTGTGGCTGTACAGGACATGGTTAGGTCACTTTTGGAATTCTGGTCTTCCTATCGGAAGGATGTTGTGAAACTTGTAAGGGTTCAGAAAGGATTTAAGGATATTGCCAGGGTTGAAGGATTTCAGCTAAAATGAGAGGTTTAACAGGCTGGGACTGTATTCCCTGGAGCATCGGAGGGTGCTCAGAGGTTTATAAAATGAGGGGCATGGCTCGGGTAAATAGGCAAAATCTTTTCCTGGGATGGGGGAGTCCAGAACTAGAGGGCATAGGTTTAGGGTGAGAGGGGATATATATAAGACCTAAGGGGCAACGTTTTCGTGCAGAGAGTGATGCATGTGTGGTATGGGCTGCCAGAGGAAGTGGTGGAGGCTTGTACAATTACAACATTTAAAAGGCATCTGGATGGGTATATGAATAGGAAGGGTTTGGAGGGATATGAGCCGGGTGCAGGCAGGTGGGACTAGATTGGGTTGGGATATCTGATCAGCATGGACGAGTTGAACCAAAGGGTCTATTTCTGCGCTGTACATCTCTATGACTCTATGTGGTCGGATCAAAGTCCTATACAACCGCAAGCTGACCTGCCAACTCTTGCACTCAATACCCCATCCGATGAAGGATAGCATGCCATATGACTCCTTGACCACTATCGACCTGCGGTTTCCATCTTCAGGGTCCAGCATTCTCTGACACAGTCTCTTTCACTATCTGCTACTTCACCATTGCACTGAGTTTAGGAGTTTAGAGTTGGGAGGTCATATTGCTACTGTACAGGACATTGGTTAGGCCACTTTTGGAATATTGTGCACAATTCTGGTCTCCCTCCTAGGAAGGATGTTGTCAAACTTGAAAGGGTTCAGAAAACATTTACAAGGATGTTACCAAGGTTGGAGGGTTTGAGCTGTTGGGAGAGGCTGAATACACTGGGGCTATTTTCCCTGGACTGCCAGAGGCTGAGGGATGACTTTATACAGATTATATAATCATGAGGGATATAGATAGGCTAAATAAACAAGGGCTTTCCCCAGGATAGGGACTCCAAAACTAGAGGGTATCGCTTTAAGATGAGGGGAGAAAGATTTAAAAAGGGACCTAAGGGGCAACTTTTCATGCAGAGGGTGGTGTGTGTATGGAATGAGCTTCCAGAGTTGGATGAGGATGTTGGTACAATTACGACATTTGGGTGGATACATGAATAGAAAGGGTTTAGAGGGATATGGGCCAAATGCTGGCAAATTGGACTAGATTAATTTAGGATATCTAGTTGATATGGACGAGTTGGAGCATGTTTCTGTGCTGCATTGCTCTGTGATTATAAAAATCGGAGTTCTGTTCCTTCATCAGGTGGTTGTGGAGTATAAGATCATACAACAGAATTTACAGCAAAAGATCTATAGCAAAATCCATGACTATCTTTTGAGTAGTAAGTCACAAACCAACAGAAAATTGCTTTGAATAAAAAATGTAGCTTACTTGATTAGCTTTTTTGTTTGCAGCAGCTTGTTCTTGGTTTTTGGCCTTTTTCTTCTCTTTTTTCTTTTCTTTATCAGCAAAGGTGCCCCTCATTTTTGAAATTATATCCGAGTCAGTCTTTGCATACTGAATTCGCTGAGGAAAAAAATTAAGAAATTACTATTACTTTTTTAATAGGTTATACCATCCTCCTATGTTTGTGATTTAAGCAGTCCCTTATCCAGATCACAGCGAATGCTTCAGTGGCATAAAGTTTAAAGGAAAGATATGAAAAAATGCAAATCCGGGTTGGGCTCTACATTTGCCACGAGTTGTATTTGTTATACAGATCCCAATAAGCAATTATCATAATCAGTGGATAACATTTTAAAAATATATATTACTCCTTTCCCTTCCCAACTGAAACTCAAATGATTTTGTAAAAAACTAGGGATTTACAATTTTGCATACATGGGGAGCACAAAGCAAAGTCAAATTTAACCTTTAGATTCTCTATCAGACTTACACCAAAGTGGACCAAATCCCAACGAAAAAAACAAAAGCAAAACACCTTTTGATGTGTGGAAATATAGAATCATAGAGTCACACAGTGATGTGTGGAAACTAATGCTTCAGTCCAGCTTGCCCATGCTGACCACGTTCCTAATTTAAATTCGTCGCACTTGTCTGCGTTTGGCCCATATCCCTCCAAGTCGTTCCTATTCACGTACTTATCCAAATGTCTTTTACTATTAGGGAAGGCAATGGCCTAGTGTTAGTAATTGCTAGATTATTAATCCAGAAACCCAGGTTTGAGAATCCCACCATAGCAGATGGTGGAATTTGAATTCAATAGAAATTACTTTAAGAAACAAACAAAAAAAAAGCCTAGAATTAGGAAACTACTGACGACCATGAAATCATTGTTGATTGTCAGAAAAACGGATCTAGTTCACTAATGTTCTTGAGGAAAGGAAATCTGCTATCTTCACCTGGTCTAGCCTACATGACTCCAAACCCACAGCAATGTGGTTGACGCTCAACCGCCCTCTGAAATAGCCTAGCAAGCCATTGAGTTGTACTAATTGCTATAAAATCTCAAAGTATCACCTGGCATCAGTCTAGACATTCAAAAAGACAATGGCAGAAACAGCCCTGCTAAGAAATGACCCCGCAAAGTCCTCCTTACTAACATCTGGGGGCTAGTGTCAAAATTGGGAGAGCTGTCTCAGACAAATTAAGCAACAGCCTGACATAGTCATGCTCACAGAATCATACTTTACAGACAAATGTCCCAGACAGCATCATCACCATCCTTGGATATATCCTGTCCCACCAGCACAAGGTGGTGGCACAATGGTATACAGTCAGGAGGGAGTTGCCCTGAAAGTCCTCAGTGTTGACTCCGATCACATGAAGTTTCATGGCTTCAGGTTAAGCATGGGCAAGGAAACCTCCTTCTCATTACCACATACCATCATTCCTCAGCTGATGAATCGCTACACCTCCGTGTTGAACAATGAGGAAGGACTGAGGATGGCTAGGGCACAAAATGCTTATGCCCGAAACGTCGATTCTCCTGTTCCCTGGATGCTGCCTGACCTGCTGCGCTTTTCCAGCAACACATTTCCAGCTCTGATCTCCAGCATCTGCAGACCTCACTTTCTCCTGGAGGATTTCAATGTCCACCAAAAGAGGCTCTGCAGCAGTATTACCCAACAAGCTGGTCAATTCCTAAAGGACATACTTGTTAGACTGGGTCTGCGGCAGGTGGTGAGAGAACCAACAACAGTGAAAAACAGTCAACCTCATCCTTACCATTCTTCCAGCAGCAGACATCTGTCCATGACAGTATCAGTCAGAGTGACCACCGCACAGTCCCGCCTTCACATTGAGAATAACGTCCATGTTGTGTGGCTTCATCACTGTGCTAAATGAGACAGACTTCGAACAGAGCTGGCAATTCAAGACTGGGAATTCATGAGGTGCTGTCAGCCATCAACAGCAGAATCATACTCCAGCACAATTTATAACCTCATGACCCAGCATATCCCCCACTTAACCATTACCTGGGGTATCAACCCTAGTTCAATGGAGTGCACAGGAGGACATGCCAACAGTAGCACCAGGCATACCTGAAAATAAGGTGTCAACTTGGTGAAGTCAACAAATAGAACTATTTGCATGCCAAACAGCATAAGCAGCAAGTGATAGACAGAGCTAAGTGATCCCACCAAAGATCAGATCTAAGCTCTACGGTCCTGCCACACCCAGTCACGAATGGGGTTGGCCGATTAAACAACTCAGTGGAGGAGGCAGCTCCACAAATATCCCCATCTTCAAATGATGGAGGAGCTAAGAACATCAGTGCAAAAGTAAAGGTGAAGCTTTCGCAGATACCAGTTTTCAGCCAATTCTCTTCACATCACATGATATCATGGAACGGTTGGGAGGCACTGGATACTGCAAAGGCTACAGGGCCTGACAGCATTCCGGCAATTGTACGGAAGACTTGTGCTCCAGAATGTGTTGCTCATCTAACCGAGCTTTCCAATACAGTTACAACACTGGCATCTATCCAACAATTTTGGAAATTGCACAAATATGTCCTCAACGTAAAAAGCAGGACAAATCTAACCCAGCTAATTACCACCCCATCAGTCTACTCTCCATCATCAGGAAAGTGATGGAAGTGTCAGTGCTATCAAGCAACATCTGTTCAGCAATAACCGGTTGAGGGACGCCCAGTTTGGGTTCCACCAGGGCCACTCAGTTTCTGACCTCATTCCAGCATTGGCTCAAACATAGACAAAAAAAAGAGATAAATTCCAGAAGTGAGGGGAGAACATCAAGGTTGTATTCAACCAAGTGTGGCATCGAGAGCCCTAGCAAAACTGGAATCAGTGAGTAATGGTAAACTCTCCAGTGGTTGGAGTCATAATCGAAACATAGGAAGACTGTAATGGTTGTTGGAGGTCAGCCATCTTAGCTCCAGGTCATCTCGACAGGAGTTCCTCAGAGTAGTGTCCTAGGTCCAATCATCTTCAGCTACTTAGTCAATGACCTTCCTTCCATAAAAGGTCAGAAATAGGGATGTTTGCTGATGATTGCACAATGTTCAGCATCATTTGCAACTCCTCAGGTACTGAGGCAGTCCATGTTCAAATGCAACAAGATCTGGACAATGTACAACCTTGGGCTGACAAGTGGCAAGTAACATTCGCACCATACAAATGGCAGGCTATGACCGTCACCATAAGAGACAATCAATCCACTGTCCCTTGTCATTCAATGGCGTTACCATCACCGAATCCCCTACTATCAACATCCTGGGTGGTTACCATTGACCAGAAACTCAACTGGACTCACCAAATAAACAATGGCTAGGTCAGACGCTAGGAATACTGCAGCGAGTAATGCAAATCCTGAATCCCCAAAGCCTATCTGCCATCTACAAGACAAGTCAGGAGGGTGATGGAATACTCCCCACTTGCTTGGATGAATACAGCCCCAAAAACACTCGAAGCTTGACACCATTCAAGGACAAAGCAGCCCACTTGATTGGCACTACACCCACAAGCATCCACTCTCCAACATTGACGCTCATTAGCAGCAGTGTGTACTATCTACATGATGCACTGCAGAAATTCACCATAGATCCTTAGACAGCACCTTCCAAACCCATGACCACTTCAATCTAGAAGGACAAGAGCAGCAGATATATGGGAACACCATCACCATCAAGTTCCCCTCCAAGCTACTCACCATCCTGCCGTTCCTTCACTGTGACTGGGTCAATATCTTGGAATTCCCTTCCTAATGGCATTGTGGGTCAACTCAGAGCAGATGGACTGCAGCAGTTCAAGAAGGCAGCTCTCCATTACCTTCTCAAGGGCAACTTGAGACTGGCAATAAATGTTGGCCAGCCAGCAACACCAATACCCTATAAACGAATAAATTTTAAAAACGTCGTAATTGTACCTGCAACCACCACTTTGGCAGTTCATTCCACACTCAAACCACTGCGTAAGAAAGTTGCCTCTCATGTCTTCTGAAAAATCTTTTTCCTCTCACCTTAAAAACATGCCCGCTAGTTTTGAACTCCCATCCTAGGGAAAAAGACTCTTGCTGTTCATCTTATCTATACCTCTCTTGCTTTTACAAACTTCCATAAGGTCACCCCTCAACCTCCTAGCCTCCAGTGAAAAAATCCCAGCCTAACCAGCCTCTTTTTATAAATCAAACCCTCCATTTCCAGCCACATCCTGGTAAACCTTCACTGAAACTTCTCCAATTTAATACCTTTCTGTAGTAAGGCTACTAGATCTGTACACAGTAATCTCACCAACATCCTGTTTAACCTCAACAAGACATTCCAACTCCTATGCTCAAATATCTGAGCAAAGGTGGCAAGCGTATTAAATGCTTTCTTCCCAACCAAAACAAATTCCTTCAAGAAAATGAAAATTCTCTGTAGAAACTTTGTCAGAAATCTAAACAACTCTCAACTGAATGGATACATTTGCTAATATCCTTCTCTTGACCATATTGAAAATTTTATGAATTTCATCACAGTACTGAAATTAGTAAATGGTCAGAAAAAATTACTTTGTATTTAAATATAGTAATTTTTTTTGGAAGTTATCAGTACCAATTCTTATCTGTTATGGTATTCTCATTAAAATGAGGAAAGGAATGACTGCTCCAGAGGAAAAAAGAGATTAATAAAACAGAAGTTACGCAAACATAAAGGCTAAGAGCTGATCCAGCATAGAAGCAAAATTTCAGGCTCATTCATTAGTCCACAGTGATCTTAGTCAATCTAATAGTACAGGAACTACAGCTGGCTTCAGTTGTCCTCACAAACTTAAAATGGTCAGGTTACCAGCATTATGTCTATAATCGTAGCTTGCATTTGTGAAGCATTTCTTCAGTTTATGCATGATATATATTACAGCACATTACATGAAGGCAAGGAGAATGGTGAGAGTTAACATATGTTTAGCAAAGTTTTTTTTAAAAAATCTAAATTTTAAAATATAGGGAAAAGCTCACAAATACAGTGGATGGTATGAATTGCTTTAAAATTCAAAGATTTGTCAGAATGGAAATATGCAGTACAGAACAAAATCTACACAGGGAAGTTAGTTTAATATCAACAATGCTCTTGTATGGGAAGGGGGTACCCAACTAAGTCCCATAAACTAGCACTTTGCATTGCACTAGCATTGTCTTTTCATTTGTTCTTCGAATGCTGCAATCCTTTATGTCAGTGAGGGGAATTCAAGATTCTGACCCAGTGAAGAAACAGCAATATTGTTCCAAGTCAGGATGATGCACATTATGGAATGTAACTTGGAAACAGTGGCATTCCCTGTGCATCTCCGGCTCATTCTTCTAGATTCTGATGGTATAATTAAAAGGAGTCTTGTAGATGATACAAATGCTACCACTTTACAACATTGGAACAAAGAAGATGTGTAGCTCAGGTTGAGCTTCTGGATGTAGGTTTGCTCGCTGAGCTGGAAGGCTCATTTCCACACATTTCGTCACCCTACTAGGTAAAATCTTCAGTGGGCCCCCGGGCGAAGCGCTGCTGCTGATGATTTCTGCTTTCTATTTATATGTTTGGGTTTCTTTGGGTTGATGATGTCATTTGCTGTGGTGATGACAGGAAATGACCTCACCAACCCAAAGAAACCCAAACATATAAATAGAAAGCAGAAATCAGCAGTAGCAGCGCTTTGCCCAGGGGCCCACTGAAGATTTTACCTAGTAGGGTGACGAAATGTGTGGAAATGAGCCTTCCAGCTCAGCAAGCAAACCTACATCCAGAACTGGAACAGAGTTTGAATATTGATAGATAAGGTGCCAAACAGATGTTCTAATGACAAGTATTTTTAATTCCACTGACCTCCAACATGCTTACTAGTAATATATTTCATTTAAGCTTCCAACCAATTTGCCAAATGCCTGTTTTTCATCTGTTCTGTTAACACTATCTTTGTATTACTTTCTGAAAGATCATGTTACTTAGAGTCATAGGTGTACAGCACGGAAACAAACCCTTTGGTCCAACTCGTCCATGCTGACCAGATAGCCGAACCCAATCTAGACCCACGTGCCAGCACACAGGCCATATCCCTCCAAATCATTCCTACACATTCCCCATTCAGATGCCTTTTAAATGTTGCAATTGTACTCGCCTCCACCACTTCCTCTGGCAGCCCACACCACTACACACACGCCACCCTCTACATGAAACAGTTGCCCCTTAGGTCTCTTTTATATCTTTCCCTTCTCACTCTAAACCTATGTCCTCTGGTTCTGGATTCCCCAACCCCAGGGAAGAGACTTTGTCTATTTACCCTATCTATGCTCCTCAATTTTATAAACCTCTATAAGGTCACCCCTCAGCCTCCGACGCTCCAGGGAAAACAGCCCCAGCTTGTTCAGCCTCTCCTTATAGCTCAAATCCTCCAACCCTGGCAACATCCTTGTAAATCTTTTCTGGACCCTTCCAAGTTTCACAACATTTTTCCAATAGGAATGAGACCAGAATTGCACACAATATTCCAAAAGTGGCCTAATCAATGTCCTGTGCAGCCATAACATGACCTTCCAACTCCTGTACTCAGTACTCTGTCCAATAAAGGAAAGCACACCAAATGCCTTCTTCACTATCCTATCTAATTGCGACTGTACTTTCAAGGAGCTATGAACCTGCACTCCAAGTTCTCTTTGTTCAGCAAACTCCCTAGGACCTTACCATTAAGTGTATAAACCCTGCTAAGATTTGCTTTCCCAAAATGCAGCACTTTGCATTTATATAAATTAAACTCCATCTGCCACTCAGTCCATTGGCCCATCAGATCAAGATCAAGATGGTGGGCGGCATGGTGGCACAGTGGTTAGCACTGCTGCCTCACAGCGCCTGAGACCCGGGTTCAATTCCCGACTCAGGCGACTGACTGTGTGGAGTTTGCACGTTCTCCCCGTGTCTGCGTGGGTTTCCTCCGGGTGCTCCGGTTTCCTCCCACAGTCCAAAGATGTGCAGGTCAGGTGAATCGGCCATGCTAAATTGCCCGTAGTGTTGGGTAAGGGGTAAATGTAGGGGTATGGGTGGGTTGCGCTTCGCCGGGTCGGTGTGGACTTGTTGGGCCGAAGGGCCTGTTTCCACACTGTAATCTAATCTAATCTAATCTAATCCCGTTGTAATCCAAGGTAACCTTCTTCTCTGCCCACTACACCTCCAATTTTGGTGTCATCTGCAAACTTATTACTACAGAAGAAAGTTGATTATCGGAATGATTTGCCACGCACAAAGCCATGTTGACAATCAGTCCTTGCCCTTCCAAATACATATATATCCTGTCCCTCCAACAATTTGCCCACCATCGACGTCAAGCTCACTGGTCTATAGTTTCCTGACTTGTTCTTACCACCTTTCTTAAATCATGGCACCATGTTAGACAAGCTCTAGTCTTCCAGCACCTCACCTGTGACTATCGATGATAGAAATATCTCAGTAAGATACCCAGTAATCACTTCTCTAGCTTCCCACAGAGTTCTAGGGTTTCAGCACAAATAGTCATTAGCCTTTACATGGGAAATCCATATCTCACAAACTTCATTGTGTTTTTGAAGTAACAACAAGAGGATTGATCAGAGCACAGCGGTAGACGTGATCTATGTGGACTTCAGTAAGGCATATGAAAAGGTTCCCCATGGGAGACTGCTTACTCTGCCTCGGCTCCAATCCAACTGTTCAAGCAGATGCTCTCTTCCCACTTTTAATCCCATCAGCCTCCAGTCTACACAGATCCTATCAGCAATCAAGTCACAATTATGCAACAAAACACACCATTATCCCGTCTCCAACTTCCACAAGGACTCTTGTTCACTTTTATACGACTGACTTTCATTTGCCCTTCCCAGCCCTTTCCTGTGCAATCAATGAAGGCAAATCCACATCCTCTCATCCAATGAGAATCCAAGCCAACAGTTCACATATGTCCTTCAACCTAGCATTCTTTATTCAACACTTAGTCTTTTCCACATCAAAAATGCCAGAAAGACAATAATGTCTTTGTAGCTGAATACTTATTTGTTTTCGAGGATGACTGACTGCCCTGTAGCGTGCTACTTGAAGTCCATCTATGTTCACGCAGATTTTATCACGCTTGCAATATTGTTCTAAACAAAGACTGGTGTAAGCTTTCGAAGCTGTGCCTGAACTTTTTGCTGGGTATTGTAGCCTTTAATTTTCATTTCAGACTTTAATTTTAGCCCATTTTCACTTACCGATGAGGAAGGTGGTAGTAGTGCAGAGCCTGATTCAAGTTTGTGCACAGACTCAAAATATAACTGGGGCGAGGTATATGAAATCCTGCTGATAACTCAGTTTTTATTTCTATTTCCCAGTTCTCAGAGTAGGTGTCACTGCTTTAGTTGTTCTGTATTTTTTGTTATATTAATGTTTTTCTATTCTAAATTAGCAGCATTATTTTCCAAATAAACAAACCAATACAAGTCCTAATTTTCTTAAGCAGAAAAAGTTATATTTTCTTAATCATGCAATACATATCATTTTCTAGCTATTAAAGTCAAAATTTCAGACAGGTCTTCCAACCCAATTTTGTAAGTTGTAATTTAAAACTGTGCATTTGAAAAGGCAATACCCATAGCTACATCACTGAATCAATATCTTTATGCTGTGACATGGCCAGAATACAAAAGGGACCTTTAGCTAATGAAAAATTTAGATGAGTTTTAGAATTGAATTGCTCGTTAAAAGATAGATTATCCAATTAAAATCATTCATTAAAAAACAATGGGTTTCCTGACTGCCCAAGAAAAATTAGAATTGTATTTTTAATCTGAAGACATTACAGGTTTTTGATGCTTTGCTTTTCCCACAATGCAAAGGCACAGAGAAATAAGAACATGGAGACAAAAGCCAAAGACGAGTACAATGTCAATGGGTATGGTAATATTGTTTTTAGAAACCCAAACAGGATAAAAACAATCCAAATCTCCTGAACATTGACCAATTTATCAAGCAATGGAGAGCTCTGATCTAAAAGGTGAGCTTGAACTCAACAGCAATGAAGGATAATGTGGCTTATTCTTCCATAGAAGAGTGTAGACTACTACAGACTGGTAATACAAATATCTTTTTACCTACTGGTAATACAAATATCAGCGTGACAGCATTTACTTACCATAGGTTTGCCATAAAATGGGAATCCTTGTATCTGCCGTAAAGCACTCGTGGCACATGTTATCTCTTTAAAAATTACAAATGCTTGTCCTCTCATTTTCATAGTCTTCAATGCTACAATATCAACTATTTGACCAAATTGAGAAAACAGTGCATATAATGCTCTCTTCAGCTCTATGGAGAAAAATAAAAACATGTTTAATTTATACTCATATGCTTTAGAACTGGATATTCACTGTCATTTGGTAGTACAGAACCTGAGCATTCCTAAAAAATGACATTTTGTCAAAACCTTGTTTTGCACTCAGGCCAATTCACAAGAAATACTCAACCAAAACAACAAAATACCCAATAGGCCCACACTTGCAAAAGAGCATTCAATATTAAACGTGATTCCACAATAAGACAACATCTGCAACTTTCTTCTGAACGTGCAAGGCTGACAACCAATTTCAGATTGCGGTTGGGCTCAAAAGTGTGATATATGTATACTGGAAGCTACATACATTAACAGTTAGGGTGTATAATTCTTGCAAATTATCCTGATGAGTGCAAAAAAGGTTTTGAAATAACAAAAGTGTCTATTTTCAGCAATTCTCAATTCTGCAAGGTTATGGGGTAAATGGACATAAGGAATGTCAGATCAGCCATGATCCTATTGAATAGCAGAGCAGGCTTGAGGGTCCAAATGATCTACTCACGTTCCTATTTCTTACACTTGGAATGAATAGATACATACATTCATAATCAAGTTTGAAAAATTGCTAGAAACTCAGAGGTTCACCTTTTCATAACTAGTGGGTATTTTCCCCAAAAACAATCATTCATGGGATGTGGGCTTCACTGGCAGGGCCAACACTTACTGCAGGCTTCTGGAGCCAGTCCTTTTGGAGCAAGTACACTCAATGTTATTAGCAAGTGTTTCAGGATTTGGACCAACGACATTAAAGAAAGACAATATTTCCAAGTCAGGATGGAGAGTGGCCTAGAGAGCAACTTGCAGCTGGTGGTGTTCCCATGCATCCAATGCTTTTGTCCTTCTAGATGTTTGTGGTCATGAATGTGGAAGATGCTGTCTAAAGGAGCTTTGGATGAATTCCTGCTGTGCATCTTCCAGATAGTACACACTGCTGGTATTGTACATCTGTCATGAGAAAGTGAATATTTGTGGATGTGGTACTAGCCAATCAAACGCAGTGCTGTGTTTTGGATGGTATCAAGCTCTAAAGCTCTGTTGGATTTATACTCATCCATGCAGGTAAGAGCATTCCGTCACACCCTGACTTGTGTCCTGCAGATGGTGGATGGGTTTCATGGAGACAGAAAGCAAGTTAATTGCTGCAGAATCCCTCATTAATAATCAGCACTTGTAGCTGTAGTATTTGTATGGCCAGTCTAGTTTCTAGTCAATGGTAACCTACAGAATATTGATGGTGAAGGATTCAGTGACGGTATTACCATTGAATGCCAAGGGGCAATGGTTAGATTCTCTTGTTGGAGATAGTCATTGCTTGACACTTGGGTGGCATGAATGTTACTTGCCACTTGTCAGCCCAAGTTGCATGTCCATATGCAGCATCGAGAAGTCATGAAAACATCCACATTCTCCCATTTTATTGATATAACATGCCCCGTTCCAGCCTGCTCCTTTCATACAATTTTTGACAAGTTTCTTTTTAAGAAGAAATTTTATCAGCATGACTATATTAATAGTGCTTTCCCTGCAAGAGGAACACTACTGGAAATCAATTCTCAAATCTGTGCTCAAAAATTCCAGCAAAAATGAGTTGAAAAAGCAAAATCAAGCTTTTCATTCAATTACTACTGAAGCTTGTCAAAAAAAAAGCCCACAAAATTTTTAGTTACTCATGCAGTCAAAAGAATCACCAAGGCTTTAGTAATTTTCCATTGAAGTGAGTAACTATAAAACATACCATAAATAAGAACACTGTAAACTCATAACAGTGTTAAGCATTTCCTTAAAATGAGGATAGGAAGCAGAAAGTTGTATTTAATTAGACAATAGGTGCAGGAGTATGTCATTTTGCCCTTTGAGCCAGCACCACCATTCATTATGATCATGGCTGATCATCCTCAATCAGTATCCTGTTCCTGCCTTATTTCCATAACCCTTGATTCCACTATCTTTAAGAGCTCTATCCAACTCCTTCTTGAAAGTATCTAGTGACTTGGCCTCCACAGCCTTCTGGGGCAGAGCATTCCACACACCCACCACTCTGGGTGAAGAAGTTTCTCCTTAATTCTGTTCTAAACGGCCTACCCCTTATTTTTAAACTGTGTCCTCTGGTTTGGGACTCACCCATCAGCAGAAACATGCTTCCTGCCTCCAGAGTGTCCAATCCTTTAATAATCTTATACGTCTCAATCAGATCTCCTCTCAGCCTTCTAAACTCAAGGGTATACAAGCCCAGTCCCTTTCAAATCTTTAGCAGTACTTCACAAACAATTAACTATGACTGCAAATATTGTGGATAAATGTGGCAAACCACTTGCAAACGACAATACAGTATTCCATAAATGGCAATACGAAACTATCCAGTTAAACTTTTAATAGTGGTTGTTCAGGAACAAATGAGCAAGAATTCTCTCTTCTTCCCTCCTGCCCCATCCACCATATACACTTGTGACAAGCAGATATGATCTCAGTTTAGCATTTCATCCAAAAAGGTAATGCAACCTCTCAGCAGCAAAGCAAATTGCCTACTCAAAATTCTTGACCCTTGATGAATTCCATGACCTTCCAAATCAAAGTCAATAAGGGTACATAGTGCCTTGCATGTACTCAAAAACTTGTAGCATTATTATGGAAAACTCTCTCAAGGTACAGGTATTTTACAGAATTACAAGAAAAAGCCAAAGAGGAAACATTAGGATGGATTAAAAAAAACACTGAACAAAGTGTTTTATAGTAAGAGGCAAGGATTTGGGGAAAGAATTCAAATGTAGAGACCAGAAAGCTCATTAAGTGAGGAAATAAAGAGATGCAAGAGGGTGGAATCAGAAGAGAGAGAGACCGGACAAGATTTATGACTGGAGAATAGCAAAAATCAAAATTAATTCTCACATTGTGCTTTACATGTAAAACAAAGAATTCCTATAATTTCAAATGTTACATTACATAAAAATAACCAGTATTCATTGCAAGTTATCGAGCTCACAGAACAGTTTCTATTACTTGTAGCCACCTTCACCCTCATTCCTCTGCAAAATAAACATTACTTAGCACAAAATACGGGCTAATAACAATGTCAGTGTTGGATGTTGCTTAATACATTCTAGGTAGTTTAAGTTATCAAAACTCCAAACTGGTTTAATGCCTTGCAGCTGCTATATTTACTGTTTTGAAAAAAAACACGACTCCAAACTTACCATGGGGCAATTACTGTTAATTTGTTATCCAAATTTATAGTTGAGCACATCTGGCTGATCAACAACTCCCCTAGACAATTTAAAATGCAAACGTTTAACAGCTCAACTCCTATCCCAAACCCAAGGGCTCTGTTTTACAAATATTAATCACTGCTTATAGAACAGTCTCTTTGATCCCGTTCTCTCCTACAAATGGCACAAACCATTTACCAACTGATGAGAGAAGGGGGTGTTGTAAGGACACCTTAAACCCCATTTTTTTCCTCTATTCTTGTGACTACAAACTTAGAATACTGCATGAACTGATCACACAACCTCAGCCTTACTTGGTTACATGAGACTGAATGGTAGTAACAGTGAGCAGGGCTGGTTTCCTATCTGGCAAAGGAACTTGGTTAAAATAAAAAGCAGCCATTATAACTGCCCCTTAAGTGTTCAGTCACTTGTTAAACAAACTTTTCTGATACACTGAACCTATCCACATGTTAGATTGAAAGGAAGCTTGAAAACAATTTACCTTCTTTTTTAACTTTATCATTAATGTTGTTAATGTAGATTGTCTGATTAGGTCGGATGTCCATTGTGGGAGTCTTCAGGTTAATGTGTCTTCAAGTTAATCCAAACCCCAAGTGTAAAATTTAAAATTTTCACTTTAAAAAGAAACAATGTCAATTGATTAATTAGCCAAACAGCTGTAGCAGAGTTAGCAATCCTTCTTTCCCTCCCGCAAACTTCACCCATTCTTCATACATCAAGACAAACTCCACCCCTCAAAGATTACCACTCTGCTTTGAACCTGTAACCCCTAGTTTCTCTGTCAATAACTCAAATTCTTTTCCTGGTCCCTGTGCTAGCTGATAGCGCAAATCTTTATCCCTCAGAGATGCTATTGCTCTCCTAAAATCTCCAGTATCAGTTCTCCTCAAAGAAACCCAATTTTCTATGTAAACTACTACATCATCCTCCAAACTTTCTTTATCTCCAAAGTACTTGAAAATACTCATTTATCCAAAGACATGCCCAAGTTTCCAAAAACTATGTTTGACTTTCTCCAGTCCTAACACAGAAATGACCCCAACCATCACTTGAATACTTTGAACCTGTCTTCCTACAGTCTTTGACAGTCGACCACATCATCTCTTTCAATCATTCTTGTCCACCCGTCAGTTTAATGAGATTCCACTACTAACTACAGTAGGTCAGGCAGCATCTGATGAGAGAGTAAGCTAATGTTTTGAGTCTGGATGACTCTTCAGAGCTGACGTGAAGTCTAGAGGAGGCAGCATTTATGCAATAGTGGGGGAGCCACGTGGAGGTAGAGACTTAATATTTGTTCAACACCTTCAGATTGTAAACTCACTTCCACTTCTTCACTTTCTTCTAGCTTTCACTTGTTGCATTCTCTGTCACCATGTCATCTCTTCCCTCCCCCCACTCCAGTGGAACCATCTTTCCAGTTTGGCAGTTAGACACATCATTGTTCTACCATTCTCACATCCCGATCACTTAATCTGCACGATTGACACCTTCCCCCATCCCCAACTATTGCATAAATGCTGTCCCCTCCACACTTTACGTCAGCTCTGAAGAGTCATCTATTCTCAAAATATTAGCTTGCTGTCTCTACAATGATGTTGCTGACCAACTGATTTCCAGCATTTTTTGTTTTCAGTACAGATTCCAGTATCTGCTGTAATTTGCTCTACTATTAACTAACCCATTGGCTGATCATCTCTACAAGTGTTTTCTCACCATCACACCATTGCTTTAAACCAATTAAATTCTGTGTGTACAGCAGTGTGGGGGAGTTTAATTGAAGGGAAGTTTTAAAAAAGCTAACAAACAAGAATGTTAAAAATCACACAACACCAGGTTAGTGACTAGCTAAATGACGAAGGAGCAGTGCTCCTTCTAAAAACCTGTAGCCCCAAATAAACCTGTTGGACTATTAGATTAGATTAGATTACTTACAGTGTGGAAACAGGCCCTTCGGCTCAACAAGTCCACACCGACCCGCCGAAGCGCAACCCACTCATACCCCACATTTACCCTTACCTAACACTACGGGCAATTTAGCATGGCCAATTCGCCTGACCTGCACATCTTTGGACTGTGGGAGGAAACCGGAGCACCCGGAGGAAACCCACGCAGACACGGGGAGAATGTGCAAACTCCACACAGTCAGTCGCCTGAGGCGGGAATTGAACCCGGGTCTCTGGCGCTGTGAGGCAGCAGTGCTAACCACTGTGCCACCATGCCGCCCATGAATGCCACAAGTATCGATTGTTTTACCTAAACATGCTCGTATACTAGGGTCACAATTATGCTATTACTGGTGCCAATATTATGAAAAAAACTTATTTCAAACAAATGTACAAATAAATGGAAACAGCCTAAGCACAAGCAATTTAGAAATAAGATTGAGATCAAGGACACAAGCAACTTGTTTTAGTCTTGTGGTTTAGGATATCTTTTGGACACGTTGATTTAACTAAAGATTAAAATTTCTTTGAGATCTCCATTGTTTACACTGTCAAGTAATTTTATTTACACTTTTTAGATTACATTACATTACAGTGTGGAAACAGGCCCTTCGGCCCAACAAGTCCACACCGACCCGCCAAAGCGAAACCCACCCATACCCCTACATTTACCCCTTATCTAACACTACGGGCAATTTAGTTTAGCCAATTCACCTGACCCTGCACATCTTTGTGACTGTGGGAGGAAACTGGAGCACCCGGAGGAAACCCACGCAGACACGGGGCGAATGTGCAAACTCCACACAGTCAGTCGCCTGAGGTGGGAATTGAACCCGGGTCTCTGGCGCTGTGAGGCAGCAGTGCTAACCACTGTGCCACCGTGCCGCCCACTAACCTGGTGTTGTGTAATTTTTAACTTTGTCCATCCCAGTCCGACACCAACACCTCCACATCACAGAAAGAAGAAAGCAGAGATGCAGAGTAGTGAAAAGGCAAACAATCATCGTAATGTGATAGGAAGGAGAACAAAATAAATACAGAATAGTATAACAGAAACTGGAAACCACTAGTTAAAAAGTCAAACCTCAATCCTCTGTCTGAATGCATGCAGGATTTATAACAAGATAGGAGGAGATGGCACAAATGGAAATAATGAATAGGACCTAACAGTAATTAAACAGGTGTAGCTGCAGGGTGACCAAAACTGGGAATGTAATATTCAAGTAGACTTGATGCTCCAGAAGAATAGGCAAAAGGGAAAGGGAGTTAGGGTAGCTTGTTGAAGGAAAGTAGCAGAGTGTTGGGGAAATCACCACTTCCTGCAATTCTGCTTTCTCATTTCTATTTCATCTTCAATTTAAAGCAATGGCATGATGCTGAGAAAGCATTTGTGGAGATATTCAATTATCAGATTAGTTGATATTGGAATCTCACTAAGCTGTGGACAGTGGATGAGAACCAAGGTGTAGCTGACTGTCAAGACCGTGGCAGGACAAGAACGGTCAGAATATTCAAGGCTATCATTAGTGATAGGTGCAACAGGTTGTGATATGAAAGACAGTTTGGCTGGAAATAAGGTACAGCAAGGAAAGGTCATCAGTGGGAGTCGTCAATAGGCCACACTGTAGAACGTAAGAACCAGGAGCAGGAGTATGCCATCTGGCCCTTCAAGCCCACTCCACCATTCAACAAGATTGTGACTGAACTTTTTATAGCCTCAGCTCCACTACCCATCCTCTCACCGTAACTCTAAATTCCTATAAGAGCATAAGTAGTACAAAATATTAATTGGGAAATAATAAAGATCTCTAAGAAAGATACTACAGTTATTATAAATTTAATCTGGATATTGACTGGACAAATCAGATGGGCATGGGTGACATGGAAAATGAATTTGAAGGATGCATCAGGAATTGATTCTTAGAGCAGTACATTGCAGATGTGATCCCTGAAAAGGCTATGTTATATCTAGTAATGTGCCATGAGATAGGATTAAGAGATGATTTTAAAGAGTTAATGATCCTCTAGGGGGGTAGTGATCACAGAAGAATTTAAATTTCAGTTTGAGGGACAGCAAGTCACATTTGAAATTAGTTTCAAATAAGGGCAATTACAGAGATATGAAGGAAGTTGTTTAAAATTACATGGGCAAAACTGTCATCAATGGATGAACAGTAGCAGATATTTAACCAGATATTTCATAAAGCTCAAAAAACACCTTCAAAAAAGGAAGATTTGATGACAAGGATGAATCACCCAGTTAACAAAGGTGGTCAAGGAGGCCAGAGGATTGGGAATTTTATCTTTTTTTAGGAACCAGTAGTGGATGATTAAATTGATAATAAAGAAGAAGAAATGGTTTATGAAAGTAAGTTTGCAAGAAATATAAAAACAAACAGCAAGAATTTATTTGGGTATAAAAAGAGGAGCTATAGTAAATGTGGGGCTTTTGAAGATTGGAACTGGGTACTGTATTAACAGGGAATAGGGAAACAGTATATAATTTATCTGTATTTTTCACTGGTTTTCACAACATCATAACCATCTCAAAAATGACAACCTGCAAGGTGACAGGGGCATGAAAGACCTTGAAACAGCCTATGAAAGATACAAAGATAAGGTTTAGAAGAACAAGGGCCGATCGAATTCTGAGGGGGCTTGACAGGATAGATATTCAAATTTTACCACTACTTGCAGAATCTCAAAAATTGTAGTCAGGTGTTCCCTTATTCTGCAATGGATTTAAAAAAAGATGCAAATCATTTTTTTCCCCTTTAGGAGGGTTGTGAATGTTTAGAACTGTCTACCTTACAACATTGAGCAAGCTACAAAGGGTATTTAAAGTGTAGGTCACCCCTATATGTAATCCATTTACATGCTTCCACATTTACACTCCTGACCTCTCAACCTATCCACTGCATGTCAAGTTGCTGGTCCAATATCCAGACAATTTTTTTACCTAACTCTGACCTCACCTATCTATCCCCAAAATTCTCATCTACAAACAATTATTTCAAAATGTGCTTAGCCTCCACACCTTAAAACCCAAACTCACCCAAAACTCGTCACCACGTATCCCATCATATAATTCGGTCCTGTTCACATCTGTCCATAACCAATGTTACTGTATTGTCTTCCAGACTATTCAATTTAAATTTCCTTGGTTTACCTCTAAAAACCAACTCACTACACTTAAGCACTAATGTTTTCCGACCTTCCCCTCACATACTACATTTCATCTCGTAGAGGTGCCAGTGTTGGAGTGGGGTGGACAAAGTTTAAATTAAAAAAAAACAACACTGGTTATGGTCCAACAGGTTTATCTGGAAATATGAACTTTCAGGGTGCTGCTCTTTCATCAGGTTGCTGGTGAGGGAGGATTATAGGACACAATTTATAGTAAAAGAGGAGTACCTAACACGCATATAATAAGTGATATCCCCACGTATAATGGTAGTATCCAGGTCAACATGTCTCATAGCAGTTGCCATGACAGGGCAACTGCTATAATTGACGTTTCAGGCGTAAGCCCTTCATTAGGGATGAGCCATGTTGACTTGAAGGCTGGGCAGTTTGCTGCGAACAATGGTCTGTTTAAGGTTTGACAGTTATTTAAAGGCGAGAAGTGGAGGCCAACTGCACAACGTGTCAGAGTGTAGACATAGATACTACCATTAACATGGGAATACCACTCATCGAGTGCATGGCAGGTACTCATGTGACTCAGCCATGAGTTTTCTATCTACTATGCTGCAGGCTAGGATGCCCCGAGACATTGGCGAGACCAAGCAGATGCTACAACAAAGGATGAATGGACACCATGCAACAATCGCCAGACAGGGATGCACCGTCCCAGTCAGGGAACACTTCAGCGGTCAAGGACATTCAGCCTCAAATCTTCAGATGACTAAACTCCAAGGCGGACTTTGAGATACATAAGAACGCAGAGTCACTGAGCAGAGGCTGATAGCCAAGTTCTGTACCCATGAGGATGGCCTCAAACAGCATCTTGGATCATGTCACACTACAGGTGACCCCACTACACTGTAGTATCTCTCTCCACCCTACAGGCACTCTGCCTCTATTCCTGATGAAGGGCTTTTGCCCGAAACATCGATTTTCCTGCACCTCGGATGCTGCCTGAACTGCTGTGCTTTTTTCTAATCTAGAATCTGGTTTCCAGCATCTGCAGTCCTTGATTTTACCCACCATACTGTCACACAAAGCACACATACACACACTTACAATCAGACAAATACAGACCCTCTCTCATTAATATACACACACACATACTTGTCTACAGTGTTAATTTACAGTTGCAGATACATTCTATTTTGTTCAGAAAGCACACAATTTGTAGGCAATCAGTCCATGTGACATTTTATCAATTCCTACTTTGGAAATAAAACCAGTCTGACTCTAGATTGGAATAAAGACACTAACCTCACACCTTTAATACATTGAGCTGAGATGTCATCTTTTGCATAAAACCATAAGTTATCTCAGGAAGGTGACTTCAAAGAAGCTCTGGGATTTACATATTAACGAATCAAAACCTGCAACCCATTCTAAGTGACTGAAGACTTAACAGGTTTGTTTAATATACCACATCAGTTGTATGACACTTACATCTTTTCCTATAATTTGTGTCCTACGCTCCTGCTCCACTGCTTCTGATGAAAGAGCAGCGCTCCAAAAGCTTATACTTTCAAATAAACTTGTTGGACTGTAACCTGGTGTCATGTAATTTTTAACTACATTTCATTCACGAGACTCTCATCCCTCTCTTCTATGCCCTTCTTCATACCTCCTTTAGCTCAGCATTCATTTCGTTTCTGAACACTTCTCGGCTTACTGTGGGGAAAGAGGAATTGCGGCTTCTGGGCTACTGCAAACTAAATGTGTAGCTTGACTCTTAACGGCGCAGTGTTTCCCCAAACCAGACAGCAGCTAACAGGCCAAGACAACTGGGAGAGCCGGAGCCCGGTTTCCAGCCGGAGATGAGGCAGGCGAGACATTAAAGTGGAGAAAGTGAGGACTGCAGATGCTGGAGATCAGAGCTGAAAATGTGTTGCTGGAAAAGCGCAGCAGATCAGGCAGCATCCAAGGAACAGGAGAATCGACGTTTCTGAAGAAGGGCTTATGCCCGAAACGCCGATTCTCCTGTTCCCTGGATGCTGCCTGACCTGCTGCGCTTTTCCAGCAACACATTTTCAGCTCTATACATGAAAGTGGGCAGTCACTCCCCGACCCCACAGCCTGAGATTTAAATCCCTGGCCACAGACACACCGCTCCAAACCTGGCCTCTCTTCACGGTGACTGCACTCTTCGCTATCACGCTCCCCGGTTCTTTTCTTTCTCGATCTTTCTCCGACTCGCAGACAAACCGTCAGCGTCGCACACTGATGACCTCATAAAGCCACCCATGCTGTTTCAAGGCCGGATCCAAGCAGTTCCGCTGTTCCTGTCACGTGCTCTGAAGTGCAGCCTGGCTGGAGGAATCGTAGTTGTGGAATCATATAGAATAGACAGAGATCAAGTTTCCATCGGAACTAGTCCCATTTACCTGCGTTTGGCTCAAATCCATATAAACCTTTACTAATCATGTACCTGCCGAAATGTTGTAGGCTGTACTTCCATCTACCACTTCCTCTGGCAGTTCATATGAGAGTAAGCTAACCTTTTGATGAAGGTCAGAAGTCACAAGACACCAGGTTATAGTCCAATAAGTTTATTTGAAATCAAAGCACTGCACCTTTGTCAGGTAAAAAGCATACAGTGGCAGAATTTATATGCAGAGCAATCAATGGGCAGATAGATCAAATAGGCTGAATATTATGTGCAGGTAGATGGTCAAAAGTGTCAGATTGTATGAGTAAAGTATCAATAGCTGAATAGTAAGTGATGGGGATGACCTATAATCCAATTAATTGAAGCAGCATGATGATAACAAAAAAAATAAAAATTAGGTGGTCCTGGAGATAAACAAAACTGCTGGAATAACATGACAGGTATTAGAGCCGCTTACTGAGGGTCTAATCAAAGTAACAAGTAATCCAAAATTATACAAACTAATTATGGTAGAGAGATCATAAGTTATCAAGGTGATGGTGTTAAAACAGTACAGTAAAGAAGATTTTACAAACACAGAACAGTATGGTGGGGTTACATGTATCGCAACATGAACCCAGGATCACAGTGGAGGCCATCTTCGTGGGTATGGAACTTGACTATCAGTTTCTGCTCGGCGATTCTGCATTGTTGTGTATTTCAAAGGCAGTCTTTGGAGGAAGGTAGGAACAGGTTGGTATTTGTGTAGAAGATGAAGTGAGGGGAGGGGGAAAGGAGCAAACGATAGATGGAGATGGAACCCAAAGAGAAAGAACAGACAAAGGAAACGGTAAAGGTCAACCTGGGAGATTGCATAGCTGCTATGGGACTATCAGTAGCTGACAATGAGTTGACCCCCCAGCTCCCTGGTGGACAGGGCCCTCAGCCAGGTGCAACCCACACTTTGGCTCTCAGGCCCTTTCTTTGAACCATAAAATCCAACAGTATGGAAACAGGCCATTTGGCCCAACAAATCCACTCCAACCCTCTGAAGAGTAACCTTCCCAGACCCTGAGTAGTGCACCTGACCGACACATCCCTGAACACAATGGGCAATTTAGCATGGCCAATTCACCTTTCTTGCACATCTTTGGATTGTGGGAGGAAATCCACACAGACACAGGGAGAATGTGCAAAGTCCACACAGTTGCCTGAGACTGGAATCAAACCCGGGTCTCTGGCGCTGTGAGGCAGCAGCACTAACCACTGAGCCATCCACTGTAAAGAAAGTGTTGAATGTGAAGTTATGAAGGACTGACATGAGTAGTGGACTGGTATGGAAATCAACCAGAATGAACAGATGGAACAACACACAGGTTCAGATTGAAGATCTTGAGTAAGAAGGGGTTTGGAAAAGAAGAAATCAATAAAGTAACACAGAATGAGCTAGCCAGTGCGGATGAAGAGTTCCTGGAGGAGCACACTGGCATAAATTGAGAGCAGAGAGGGCTGATGAGGCAGTCGTGTAATTGAAGAATGCTCTTCAGGGCTGAAGTCTTCTGGAACAAGTTTGATAAGAACAGTGGAAGACAGATTGAGCCTGGTTTGTATGTTGAGTCCAGTAATTTGATAAAATTGAGTTTGAAATGTTTGTTTTGAGCTGGTTATAGTAATTTTCTCTGCAAGGGATTACTCGGGTGGGCAACATTGTCTAGTTTTATCTTTCAGGTATTTCATTCAAAATCAAATCCAGCTTTCTGCAGCAAGATAACATGGCTGTCTAACCTGAGGAAATGCAGATGTGCAGTTCCAAACTGGAAAATTTTTGCTTTGCTCTTCGGTTTTTTTCTCTATCTTGCCAATAGGTTCAATATTACTTACAAATCTGTATTCAGGAGATGTGGCTCCAACTAATGTTCACCTCACAACAATTAAGCGCCTGTTTGGACGTCATTCATTGTCATGAGCCTTCAATTGCTTGTTGACTGGATGATCCATAGAATCCCGACAGTGTGGCCCTTCAGCCCAGTAAGTCCACATCAACCCTCTGAAGAATATCCCACCCAAACCCATTCCCTATCACTCTACATTTACCCCTGACTAATGCACCTAACCTACACATCCCTATGGGCAATTTAGCATGGCCAATTCACCTAACCTGCACATCTTTGGATTGTGGGTGGAAATCGGAGCACCCGGAGGAAACTCTCATAGACATGGGGAGAATGTGCAAACTCCACACAGACAGTCGCCCAAGGCTGGAATCAAACCCAGGTTTCTGTTGCTGTAAGGCAGCAGTGCTGGTTATGGCTGGGTGATTGCTGGTTAGAATTTATTCTTGGAAAGTTCCTTGGGCTTAAGTGTATTTCCTAGTCTGTCTGGGAGATTTATAGTGAAAATTGCAATTGGGCTGCTCCTTAGGTCTTTATGCCTATTAAATCTGATAATTTAAAATTGGTGTGTAGCTGTTTATACAGTGAGATGCCACTACCAGACACATATTTCCCTCCCCTCCTTTGTCATTCTTCCACAGAAACTGTTCTCTCCGAGATACCCTGGTCCATTCTTCCTTCACACCAAACACATCCCCATAGCCCCATGGCATCTTCCCCTGCAAACACAGAAGGTGTAACACCTGCCCATTTATTTAGGTTCTCCTCACCATCCAAACACACCTTCCAAGTGAACTAGTGCTTCACATAATCTAGTCTACTGCATTTGCCGCTCAAAATGTAGTCTCCTCTACATTGGGGAAACAAAGCACAGACTGGGCAACTGCTTTGCTGAACACTTACATTCTGCCTGCAAAAATAACCCTGAGCTTTCAGTTGTCTGCCACTTCAACACACCACCCTGTTCCCTGGCCAACATCTCTGTCTTAGGCATTCTGCAATGCTCCAGCGAAGCTCAGCACAAGTTGGAAGAACAGTATCTCATATTCCCCTTGGGAACCCTGCAGCCTTCTGGACTCAATATGGAGTTCAACAATTTTAGGTATTGAGCACCTTCTCCCATGTCCTAAACCTCCCACCCCCACACACATACACCCACACAAAACAGGCATTACCATCACACTGTCTGCTACCACACACAACCCATTGTCAGCTATTAATAGTCCCCATTAGCAACTATTCATTCTCCCAGGCTGACAATTACCCATACCTTCATCTATTCAGAAACAAAAACAGAAATTATTGGAAAAATCACCAGACCCGAAACATCAACTCTGATCTCTCTTCACAGGTGCTACCAGACCTGCTGAGCTTTTCCAACAATTTCTGTTTTTGTTTCTGATTTACAGCATCTATTGTTCTTTCAGCCTTCATCTATCAAACTGTTTCTCTGCCTTTGGGCTCCACCTCCACTTCTCATTTACTCATCCCCCCTCTCCCCACCCCCAACTTCTGCATAAATATCAAAGTTTACCTAGCTACCATCAGTTCTGAAGAAGGGTTACTGGACCCAAAAACATTAACTCTACTTTCTCTCCACAGATGCCACCAGACCCGCTGAGCTTTTTCAGCAATTTCTATTTTTGTTTCTGATTTCAAGCATCTGCCGTTCTTTCTTTTTTTTGTTAAATGAATAATAGATACTATCTTTTAGAAATGTAATGCTGAAGTTTATAAAACCATAAAATGTAGCAGCAAAAGTAAGCTATTTAACCCATGTGTTTGTTTCACCATTCAGTGAGATCATGGCTAATCCAATAATCATTAATTTTTTATCTGATAACCCTTATATTCACACAAAATTTTCTTCAATTTTTTTCTTAAAATAGTTCACCAGAATCAGAATGTGAATTTTATTTGACCATTGTAAACAGTTTCTTACTTCAACAATTTACATTTATCTAACACCTTTACTATAGTAAAATATCACAAGTTGCTTCACGCTGAACCACATATGGGATTAGATGAGGAAAAGATTAGGTAAGGACAAAGATTTTGAGGAGAGTCTTAAATAATAAAGAGACACAGAAGTTTAGGGAGCATCCTTCACTGGGCTCACTGGGAGCACGCTTATCTTTGAATTAGAAGATTGTTGTCTCAAGTTCCACCCCAGAATTTGAGCAAAAAATCATGCTGGCATTCCAGTGTAATACTGCTGAACTGGGAGAGTGCTTAACTGTCAGTGGTGTTATGTCAGATGAGATCTTAAACAGAGGCCCTATTTGCCCTCATACATGGATGTAAAAAAAAACTCAAGCCACAATTTCATAGAAGAGTAGATGAGTTTTCTGAGATATTCTACCAATATTTCTCTCTCAATCAAATGACAAAGACAGATGTACTGGTCATCACATTGGAATATTTTGGGAATTTGCTGCATTTCTCTAACAGCAGCTACACTTTAAAAATATTTAATCAACTGTAAACAATTTGGGATGTCTGATGTTTATGAAAGGTACTGTAGAAATGAAAATCCTCCTATAGAGCCGAGCTGTAGGGACAGTCAGTGATAGTGATACAGTTAAAACTGATCAAGTTTAAGAGTTCAGATAGTACTTCAGGTATGGCAGGTACTATAAGAAGTATATTGATTAAACAAAAAGAGAGAAATAATAAACAGGTGAATAAAGCATCAGTTACAGTATTCTATATACAAATGCATGGAGCATAAGGAATAAATTAAATGAGCTGCAGGCACAAATTCAAATTAGAGGTTAAAAGAAAGCAGCCATTACTGAGACATGGCTGCAGGATGGTCAGGGTTGGAACTAAATATACCAGGTGATAAGATTTACAGGACGGACAGGTAAAAAGCAAAAGAGGTGGAATAGCCACCTGGATTAGATTCAAAATTATTTTAATCGTGAGGGAGGGACAAAGCATTCAGTGGAGACTGTGTGGGTGAAACTGAGGAACAGTAAAACAAACAGCAAAGGATCTAAAACTATGATAGGCATTGTTAAAGCGATCTATTGTATAAATGTAGAAATTAGGCAAGTGCATAGCAAAACTAGGGTCATATTAATGGTGGATATTAACGTTAACATAGATTGGGAGAGGCAGACAAGCACCTGTCAGAAAGGTAGTGAAATTCTGAAACGTGTCCGGGATAGTTTCCTACAGATCCAACAATGGGACAAGCAGGATTGGATTTAGTAATGAGCAGGATTTAATTAGTAACGTAATTCTGCGTGAACATTTATCAAGTAGTGATCATAATATGATTGAATTCAATGTAGCGTTTTAAAGCAACAAGCATGAATCAGCTACTTGTGTTTTAGTTTATCTAAGGCTGAATTTAATGAGATGAGACAGCGACTATCCACAGTTAACTGGGAAAATCTGCTGATGGATAAACAACTGAAGAATAGTGGAGGATGCTAAAAGAAACATTGAACAAAATATAAAACCAGCTTATACTCCTGAGAGGGAAAAGCTCCACTTCACAGAAAAAAACAGCAAAAGACAAGGGACAGTATAAAACTAAAACAAAGAGCTTACAACAATGCAAAAATAAAACATTAATCTGTAAGTTTAGAATACTCGTAGTCAAAGATGAGAGTGGTCCTAAGGGAAGAGTACTAAACGGGGCCTAGGCCAATTATATCAAAATTTGGCAGGAGCTGGGAAATATGGATTGGGAGCAACTATTCGAAGAGAAGTCCACATTTGATATGTGGGAGGCTTTCAAAGATAGGTTGAAGATAGTGCAGGATAGGCATGTCCCTTTGAAAACAAAGGATAGGAAAGGCAAGATTTGTGAACCGTAGATGACAGGAGAAATTGTGCAACTAGCCAAGAGGAAAAGGAAAGCGTACATAAGCAGCTTAGAACAGAATGGGCCTTGGATGAATATCGGGAGAGTAAGACCAATCTTAAATGAGGAATCAAGCAGGCTAAAAGGGGTCATGAAATAACTTTAGCGAGCAAAATTAAGAAGAATTCCAAGGCCTTTTATTCTTATATAAGAAGCAACAGGGTAACTAGGAAAGGATTGGTCCACTAAAGAATAAGGAAGGAAGGTTGTGTGTTGAACCTGAGAAAATGGGTGAGATTCTCAATGATTACTTTGCATCAGTGTTCACTGAGGAGAGGGACATGATGAATGTTGAGATTAGAGATAGAAGTTTGTTTACTCTGGATCACATTGACATAGGAGGGAAGATGTGTTGGGTAGGCTTAGGATATTAAGGTGGACAAATCCCCAGGACCAGATGGAATCTATCCCAGGTTGCTGAGGGCGACGAGAGAAGAAATAGCTAGGGCCCTGACAGATGTCTTTGTAGACTCCTTAAATACAGGGAGAGGTGCCGGAGGACTGGAGGGTTGCTCATGTTGTCCCCCTGTACAAGAAGGGTAGTAGGGATATTCCAGGTAACTACAGACCAGTGATTCCTGATGAAGGGCTTTTGCCCGAAACGTCGATTTCGAAGCTCCTCGGATGCTGCCTGAATTGCTGTGCTCTTCCAGCACCACTGATCCAGAATACAGACCAGTGAGCCTGACGTCGGTGGTAGGAAAGATGCTGGAGAAGATACTAAGGGATAAAATCTATTTATATTTGGAATAGAATGTGCTTATCAGTGATAGGCAACATGGTTTTGTGCGGGGGAGATCATGCCTTGCCAACTTAATAGAGTTCTTTGAAGAAGTGACCACGTTGATAGATGAAGGAAGGGCTGTAGATGTCATATACATGAACTTTAGTAAGGTATTTGATAAGGTTCCCCATGGTAAACTAATGGACAAAATGAAGTCACATGGTGTGCAGGGTGTGTGTAAGTTTGCAGATGACACAAAGATTGGTGGAGTAGCAGAAAGCATAGGAGACTGTCAAAGTATTCAGGAGAATATAGATAGACTGGAGAGTTGGCGGAGAAGTGGCAGATAGAGTTCATTCCAGGCAAATGTGAGGTGATTTTGGGAAGTCTAATTCTAGAGTGAACTACAGGTATAATGTAAACGGAAGAGCCTTGGGAAAAGTTGAATAGCAGAGAGATCTGCAAGTTCATGTCCATTGTACCCTGAAGGAGACTGCTTGGGTGGATTGAGTGGTCAAGAAGGCATATATATGGTATGCTTGCCTTCATCGAATGGGGTATTGAGTATATGGGCTGGCAGGTCATGTTAAAATTGTACAAGACTTTGGTTCAGCCACATTTAGAATACTGTGTACAGTTCTGGTCGCCACATTACCAAAAGGATGTGGATGCTTCGGAGAGGGTGCAGAGAAGGTTTATGAGGATATTGCCTGTTAGGGAATGTGCTAGCTATGAAGAGAGGTTGAGTGGGTTAGGATAGTTTTCATCAGAAAAAATGAGATTCAGGGAGGACTTGATTGAGGCCTACAAAATCATAAAGGGTATAGACAGGGTGTATAGAGATAAGCTTTTTCCCAGGGTGAGGGATTCAATAACGAGAGGTCACGCATTCAAGATGAGAGGTAAAAAGTTTAAGGGGGATACACGCAGAAAGTACTTTAGACAGAGGGTGGTAAGTGCCTGGAACACGATGCCAGCAGAGGTAGTAGAGACAGGCACGTTAGATTCATTTAAGGTCCGTCTGGACAGATGCATGAGTAGGTGGGGAGCAGAGGAATACAGATGCTTAGATATTGGGCGATAGGTTTAGACAGTGGATTTGGATCGGCTCAGGCTTGTAGGTCCAAAGGGCCTATTCCTGGGCTGTAAATTTTGCTTGTGCTGATCCAGCTGAATGGCAAAGATACAAAGACCATCAAAGAGCCACAAAGCAACTTATAACAACTACAAAAAGAGATTATGAAAAGAAATGTGTAGGGACATCAAAATCAATAAAAATAAATATTATTGTTATATAAACAGAAAGCAGGTGGTCAGGTGCAATGCATTAAAGTCTGTAAGTATGGATATTGGTAATAACTACTGGAAAATGGCAGAAATATTGAATAACTACTTTGCCTCAGAATTTACAGCGGAGCTTTCCAGAACTCCTGGAATTAATAGTGGGTTCGGAACAGGGACTGAATAAAATTAACATTAAAAAGTGACAAATCCCTGACGGTTTCCATTGAAGGTATTAAAAGAACTAGGGGAGCACACTGTGGATACCCTAATTATGATCTTTCAGAATTCCCTAGATTCAGGCATTGCCTTTCTGAATTGGAAAAATGCACATGCAACTATGCTTTCTAAGAAGGGTGAAAGAGATAAACCAGGGAATTACTGACCAGTTAGCCTAACATCTGTGATGGAAAAATTGTTGGAGACTATAATCAAGTTTGCGTTAACTGCACACCTTGAGAATTTTGGTTAATCAGGGACAGCCTGACAAATCTAATTTAATTTTTTGAAGAGGTGACTAAGGTAATGGACAGGGTAATGTCTACTCATGTTGCTTATGTGGACTTCAAGAAGGCAGGTGATAAAGTCCCAAAGAGACTGTTAATTAAGGTAGAATTCCAAGAAATTGAGGGCAAATTATTGACATTGCTTGGAAATTGGTTGAGTGGCAGGCAACAGAAAGTAAGGATAATGGATAGGTACTTAAATTGGCTGGACCAGCGGTGTCCTGCAAGGAACTGTGTTAGGGCCTCAATTATTCAGGTTATTCATTACCACCTATGTTGGATGATAGCATAGAATTTGCTGATGATACAAAGTTAGGCAGCATTTTTAACAGTATCGATGACAGCATAAATTACAAAGGGGTATCGATAGACTAAGTGAATGTGCAAAAATGTGGCAGATGAAGTTCAATGTAAGCAAGTGTGAGGTTATCCATTTTGGACTGAGAAAGAATAGATCAAGGTACTTTCTGAATAGTATGAAATTAAATATAGTGGATGTCCAAAGAGACTTCGGGCATTCAGGTGCATAGTCAGTAAAAATATTATGAACAGGTACAGAAAATAATCAAGAAAGCTGGCCTTTATATCTAGAGGACTGGAGTACAAGGATGCAGAAGTTATGCTGCTGTTATACAAAACCCTGGTTAGGACCCAACTTGAAGTAATGTAACCATCTCTGGGCACCACACCTTAGCAAGAATATATTGCCTTGGAGGAAGTACAACATAGGTTTACAAAAATGATACCTGGACTTCACAGGGGTTAAGTTATGAGGAGACATTATGCCTGTTTTCTCTAGAATTTAGAAAATTATGGGGTGATCTGATCAAAATCATCAAGATATTAACACGAAAAGACAAGATAGCTGAAGAGAGAGATCAACCTGAATTAGTGCCAGACAGAAAAAACTCAGCGAATAGTGTAAAAAATTGCAAACAGCAAATCACATCATTCATTTTGCACAGTTAGAACAGCTGTGTTTATGAACAGCGTTGGTGCAGTTTAACTGTTTTTTCCACTTTTTAAATATTATTTCCAAGTCATGCTGATAGGTCGTCCAAAATCTTTTGCTCGTCCAACTTTTGAACCAAATGACTGGCCTGGGCGATTTTTTAAGTCACGGTCCGCTCCTTCATTCACTGCTAATTCTTCATAGCTGACAAAGAAGCAAAGACAAAACTGATGAATTTGATTTAAATAGATCATCTTTCAAATTTAAAACAGCTATTTGTTTAGCTGAAAATTTATCAATTTTTGAATTTTTCTTATGTGTATTGAGCTTTTACTATAATGTTATGGAACACATTGACTGCTATGCATGTGTTTTCAAAACAAAGCAAATTCAATTAAAAGGTAGAAGATTAAATCAGGGAAACACTTGAAGTAGCATTGAACCATAGATCTTTCCTTATAAATCCACTGGTGTCACTGAACACTTTGTAGGGCTACAATCTTGAGATAAACATACCAAGAGACCTGTTTCCATCCACTTCTGGGCAGATGACGTCACTCTAAAAAATGCTTATAGCCACTGTCAGTCTCAATTGCTTTCCTTGATCAGGAACATGACTCTTAATAATCTTACCAAGTTATTAATGGTATTATTCAGGCAAATGAATTGGCTAAGCAGAGCACTTTATGGCTTCTTGACATTGTCATCACTTCTGTTGATTTTTTTGTTTTCTCAACAGAAGGGATTTATGAATGGCTGAATGAGGAGACCACCTCACATGATATTCTGTCCAAGTCATCCCTGTAGATGGAGTTCAAAATTGGTTTCATTCCACATTGCTTTTTCAAGTTACAGTTTTGAAGGCCTTCTTATACATCTCAGCTTACCATGTACCTTGTTTTGATTGTTCATAGTTTGAACCAAGTGCTAACTGACACCAGGACTACTTCAGCAGGATTTTCCCAATCATTGTCAAACATTCTCAACAAAATAATGTATTTCAGAGGGGAGCTCTGAGTCAGGAGGTATTTACTCTTGGTAATGTTGTCAATAGGATTCAATATACAAATGCATGATACCCAGATGACATCCAGCTCCATCTCTCTTACCACTAAGGTCAATAAAAATACAAAGTGTTGGAATGCTCAGGAGATCTGGCAGCATCTGCCAAGAGAGAAATAGAGTTCACATTTCACATCAAATATACTTCTTCAGAAGTCTCTTGGCTTCACGGCTATTACAAATACTGGCCAACCAGAAGCCATCCTGCATTGTTTCCACAAAAGACTCCACATCCTAGCCCCAAACTCTGATCCTTCTCTGGTTCAGGTTGAAGTCAACTTTGTGTGCCTTCAGTGTCCTATCTGATCTTGAATTGTACTTCAAATATGTTATCCATACCAAGATATCTTTTTTCTACCTCCAATAACACTGTTGATCTCCACACTTCCATTATACCTACTGAATCTGAAACTTTCATTTAAGGCAAAAGTCAAAGTGAACAAAGGCCCCTTATAAAATGAGTCTGGGGAAACAGTTTTGGGAACAAGGAAATGGCAGAGGAGTTAAATCAATATTTTGCATTAGCCTTTACAGTGTAAGATACTTTGTATGTCCCATTAATACTAAAGAATACAGGGGAGGAATTAACCATCACCATCACTACAGAAATAGTATTAGACAAACTAATGGGTGTAATGACATATAAGTCTCCGGGCCCTGATGGCCATCATGCTAGCATCCTAAAAGAGGATGCTATAGAGATAGTGGATGCATTGGTTCTAATTTTCCAAAAATTCTGGATTCTGGAGAAAGACAAGAGAATTGGAAAACTGCTAATGTGATACCCCTATTCAAAAAGGAAGGGAGGCATAAAGCCAGAACTATTACCTGATTAGCTCCACATCTGTGGTTGGAAAAATATTAGAATCCATTAAGGAAGTGATAGCAGCACAGTTGGAAAGTCCTATCTAATCAAGCAGAGTCAGCATTACTTCATGAAAGGGAAAACGTGACTGACTAATTTATTAGAGTTTTTCAAGGAAGTGTCAACCAGAGTGGACAAAGGACAACTAGAAGCTGCTCAACAAGGTACCTTACAAAAGGTTAAGGCATAAAATAAGAATCCATGGTGCTGTATATTTGCATGGACAGAGAATTGGCTAATGGACACAAAGCAGTGAGTGGTGATAAGGGTTTCTTTTTCAGGTTGGTAACCTGTGACCAGTGTGGTTCCACAAGGACCACAACTGTTTTTAATATATATCAATGACTTGGATAATGGAAGTGAATATACTTAGCTAAAGTTTCAGTTGACACAAAAATAGGTGGAAAGGGAGGTTGCAAGGAGGAAACACAGTTTATAGAGAAATATTAATAGGTTAAGTAAGTGGGCAAAACGTTAGCACATGCAGTATAGTGTGGGGAAATGTGAAATTGTTTGTTATAGAAGGGAGAACAAATGAACAGAGAATTATTTAAATGGAAAAAAAACTGCAGAAAGCTGCAACACATGGGACTTGGGGGTACTAGCATTCAGGTCCAGCTGGTAATGAGGAATGGAATGTTGGTCCTTATTTCAAGGGGTTTGGAGTATAAGAGTTGGGAAGTTTTACTTTAGCTGTTTTGGTCCCCTTATTTATGGAAAGATATAATTTCATTGGAAGCAGCTCATTAGGATGATCCCTGGTATGGAGGGATTGTCTTATGAGCAAAGGCTAACTAGGTTGGGACTCTACTCACTGGAGTTCAAAGAAATGAGAGGTGATCTCATTGAAACATTTAAGATTCTTAAGGGGCTTGACAGAATAAATGCTGAGAGGTTGTTTCCCCTCATGGAGAGTCGAGGACCAGGAAGCATAGCCTCAAAATAAAGAGGTGCCACTTTACGACTGTGATGAGGAAGAATTTCTTCTCTGATGATTAGTGAGTCTTTGGAACTCCGTGCCACAGAGAACTATGGGGCAGAATCCTTGTGTATATTTAAGGCTGAGAGAGATTCTTGATCAGTAAGGAAATCAAGGATCATGGAGAAAAGGTCAAGAAAGTGGATGTAAGGAATGTAGGATCAGCCATGAACTTCTTGAAAGGCAGGGCAGATTTAGATTAGATTCCCTGCTGTGTGGAAACAGGTCCCCCTTGGCCCAACAAGTCCACACTGACCCTCTGAAGAGTAGCCCACCCAGACCCATTTCCCCCTGACTAATGCACCTAGCACTACGGGCAATTTAGCATGGCCAATTCACCTAACCTGCACATCTTTGGACTGTGGGAGGAAACTGGAGCACCTGGGAGAAACCCACGCAGACACAGGGAGAATGTGCAAACTCCACACAGACAGTGGCCTAACACTAGAATCGAAGGCACTGTGAGGCAGCAGTGCTAATCACTGAGCCACTGTGCCGCCCCAGGTAATCCAGTTCATTATATCTCCTTTCCTCTTTCAACTGCATAGATATCCTATTCCAATAATCTCAGCAGGCTGCTCAAAACTCAATAAAACTGAAACCTAAAGTTTCCCTCTCAAAGTCATGGGCATTTCCCTTAAGTGTTAAGAACAAAAGTTCTAGAATTCTGTATCAAACTTTGAGGCCCCATTAGTTTTCCTGCTGGATTGCACAACACCATTAGTGGTGCACACAAATACATTCAATCTACAGCCAGGCCTTCAAAAACTGTTTTAAAATAAATTACCATGGCTACAATATGTACAATCTAATTATTAACTTCAGATACACAGAAAACACGCCAAATACTAACTCAAAAATCAAACCAAAATTGCAATAAATGATATTCAATATATATGTACATGCACAGTAGGTTATTACAGAACCTAAAATCACATGGGTGAGGGCTAATTTATTAACTTGGATTGAGGATTGAACAACCAATAAGAGAGTTCAGATAAGTGCGTCCTCCCTGGTTGGCAGTGAGTGGCGTGCCACACGGTACGCCCTAGCTTGGGCCCTAGCTATTTACAATCTTCATTAATGCCTCGGAGACAGGATAAAGAGTACTGCAGCTGAATTTGTAGATGACACTCAAATAGATGGACTTAGAGGACTGATCGGTGTACTGTTCCTATTCCTAATGGTCTTGTGATCTTATGGTCTTAAGCCTTCATCCCATAACCCTCAAATACTTTTCATCTTCTTAAATTCTATCCTGCATATACTACAATCAAATCAACACTTTGTTTTGCACTGCCTTAATCCATTAATTTAATTCAAATGTTTGTCTTGATTTATAAATCATGTCATTATCCCTTCCTACCTGTGCAATCTTCTTTAGTCCCACATGTAAGCACATGAGCTTTGTTCAGGCCTCTTGTACATTCCTTTTCTCTCTTTCCCACTTTTGACTATTTTGGCCTCGTATTCTGGAATGTTCTCGATAAATACCAAGTCTGACTTTGTCGATAATGTCTCTGGTCAATCTTCCCAGCTTTTTTCCCACTGCTAATTGGAATTAATTTTCTCCTCTGTGAAGTATTTTGTTGTACTCTATTAACAATGCTGTACAAGTTGTGCAAATTTTCCCCTGGCTCAGTCAAATGCAAAATGTTTTGGATGTTGGCTCATTGAAATAATGTTCTGATGCATCTTCGTTTGTGGGTATTGGGATGATTGCTTCTGTAGTTCAATATTTGGTCCGTATGTAGTAGGGTAATGAAACATCTGGAAATGAACCTTGCAGCTCAACAAGCAAAACTACATCCAAAACCTCAACCTGAGCTACAAATCTTCTCAAAACTCGCTAAAATGCAAAATGTCTCTTGCTTTAGATTAATCTCAGTGCCTGTCAGTTGACATTCTCTTAGTGACAATCAAAAGTTGATGTTCTGTCAATGCCAGTTGGTAATCATTGAATTCCTAATAGACACTGGTCAGTGATGGCTCCAATTCAATATTGTCTAACACTAATGAATGCAGATTTGAACTGAATATTGCCATAATATTACTATCATTACACATCTTGCTTGGAATAATATAGGAAGGTTACAAGATTATACCCCTTTATTTGAAGCAATTACTTTTTAAAACTTTCAACTGTTTGGAACTGTTGCAAATTTGACTGAGACAAGGTAAACAGCTTAAAAATGCAAATCTACCTCAAGGCGAAGCTGAGAGAAATAATGCATTGTTCCTGGGGGAGGTGCGTTACCAGAAAAGAGACTCCTTACAATCCAGACCTATTGAAAATTATTACAGTGTCAGGAATACCTCTAACAACTGCAAAATACTGATCATTGACTTAGAAATAGAGACTTAAAGTAAACTGCTGGAAGTACACACTGGAATCAGTGTCGCAAGGGAGGTTCTGAGAGCATTTTGGGACCTAGTCATAATGAAAACAACCATAGACAAGATGCATCCAAGAAAGCATTTAACCAAGTATCAAGGACAAATGACTTTAAGATGACTACATCTAGCAAGGCAATACTTAAATTGTGTACATTGGATGCAGAACAAAAAATAAATAGAATTGGCTTGGACTTTCAAGGTATATATCGGGATGTATAAACCTTAACTATTCTGTACTTTGTCTTGAAAAGTTTTGTGACAGTTATTATTTCATTAAAATTTTTACATGAGTAATCCAACACTTTAGATTTTTATTTGTGAATAACTTACAGGATAACGTAATTTCCAAGAGCTTCTTTGGATGGATTTTTGTTCAGTTTACAATCTGGGATCTCGCCATTAGGTACAACAATATTTAACGTATCATTGATGAGATTATATTTCATGATTCGGTCATTAGCTGTGCTGGATGCCAGTGAAGGAGAAGCATTCACCTGCATCGGGGAAGAAACAAATTTGCAAAAATAACAATATTTGCAACATACAGGCCTAAGTTTTGGATACAGTTACTGAGCATGGGACTTATCATCATTGCCATAGTGTGTGTGTGTCGGGTGGAGTACTGCTTGACAGTCTGAAGGATAATTCTACTAGTATGGAACAAGATTAAAGCTGTTCTTTCTATAAAGAATATAACATAGCCTTTGGATTTTAGTGGGAATTGCAATGTTTGATGCATGAAAGGAGTAACGCCAAGGAAGGTGCCTACAGGCACTGGAAGCACAATTATCAGTAAGAATAGCAAAAAAGCCCATCCCTGCCTTGCAGAGTTGTATTGGTCCATGGGTCACTATCCCCAGTTGGCTGACCACTACATGTTGCAGTTGGCCGGCACTTCCTTGCCAGTTCAGGAATCCTGTCAACTTCCAGATCTGTCAATGAGATTCCTGTCTCCCATGCTAAGTTCCACCAATTGTCCCACTGCTGCAGTGAAAGCTCAAAAAGAGGTCATGCCATCCATGCTTTTTGCCATGCAAGCTCAGATTAGTGCCATGCACTCTCAGACTGCTGCAGACGTGTCTGTGGATAAAGTGCTTGTAAGGGATCAGAATGTCAAAGCATTCTTCAATTCGTGTGGCAATAAATTACAAAGATTTCTGATGTATTAACTCAGGGGAATAGCAGTTCAAGATCATCCTATATGTCTTTGTGTAATCTCCTCTAGTAAAGTCTGCAACCTTCCACCAGCCATGCTGCAGTCATTGGGTGCAGTCATAGGAGCATTAGATTAGACAAATGCAACCACAAGACAGGCAAAAGATCATTAAAAAAAAGGAACAAGAACAGGTCATATGACATGTCAAGCCTTTTCCAACATTCAATAAGCTCATGGCTGATCTGATTGTAGCCTTCATTGCACTTTGCTGCTTGCTCCTGACAACCCTTGAGTCCCTTGTCAAACAAAAATGTGGCAAACTCAGCCTGGAATATATTCAATGATCTAGCGTTCCCTGCACTCTGGGGAAGAAATTATTCTTCATCTCCACCTTAAATGGAAATCTATTAGTTTTAAACTCAGCCCCCTAGTTCCTGATTTCTCCACAAAGGGAGGCATCCTCTCAGCAGCTGTCTTATTAAATGTTGAATTGGTCAATCAAGGGAGAACCAGTACCAGCCAGGCGATCACTGAGAATGTTGAAGAAGAAAGAGAAACTAAAGGATGAACTGATTTTTGACTGGGATTTTGTACAGGAGATAGAGTGCAACTTTGGAAGGTGTTGGGCCAGGTTTTTTTGGTTTTGCTCTCTCTAGTTATCAAATTGTTGAAGGTTCTGAGAAAAGAACCTCAGTCTATAAGAAATGAGGAAAAGTCTCCTGAGGTCTGACTTTGCAATTCCTACCTGCCTGTAATAGAACCTATCAGATTTCATGAAGGTTTGGTATTCATCATTGAAATTGTAATCAAACTAGCGATTTAGGATTGTTTTATTTTTAAAAATATATTATCTCTTAACTGTGTGTGTGCTTATTTGTCGATTGGTCTGTGACCGGGGTTGGTTCTCAAGAAAGAATGGGCTTAGATCATAGATTAGATTCCCTACAGTGTGGAAACAGGCCATTCGGCCCAACAAGTCCACACCGACCCTCCAAAGAGCAACCCACCTGGACCCATTCCCCTAACTAATGCACCTAACACTACAGGCAATTTAGCATGGCCAATGCACCTAACCTGCACACCTTTGGACTGGGAGGAAACCGGAGCACCCAGAGGAAACCCACGCAGACATAGGGAAAATGTGCAAACTCCACACAGACAGTCGCCCGAGGCTGGAATCGAAACTGGGAACTTGGTGCTGTGAGGCAGCAGTGCTAACCACTGAACCACCGTGCCACCCCATTGATAAGATTGCCTTATAGTTCATCTGTGTCCTGCTGGAGTTACATTATTAATAATAAATTGTTAATTTTTGTTTAAGATATGAGATTAGTTATTTATAAAGTCTTGTTCAGAAAGATTGAGCAATTATGAGGGTCATGGAGCCATAGATTGCACGTTTTAATTTCTATGTTGTGAATGTAGTATTATCTGTTCACTGGGTATGGGGTTATTGAGCAAGGCAAGTGATATGTCACTGTGGGTAATCACAGCTGTACAGAGATTGGGCACAGCTCTCAAATAAATATATGCTTTCCTGTACAGACTGCTGTTAATGCACTGCTACCACAGTTTATTCTTTCTTCTCCTCCTCTCCCTCCCCTCCAATTCTCTTTTTTTTTAATACAACCACTCATATCAGAGTGTAGATACATGGAAAACAATAATGTATCTCACAGAAGTCTTACAGCACAGAAAGAGGCCATTTGGCCCATTATGCCAGTACCAGGTCTTTGAATGAGCATCATTATCACATGCTAATCTCCTATTTTTTTTCCCCTCTTAGAGTCAAAAAGATGTACAGCATGGAAATAGACCCTTCAGTCCAACTTGTCCATGCTGACCAGATATCCTAAATATCCCATTTGCCAGCACCCGGCCCATATTCCTCCAAACCTTTCCTCTTCGTAAACACATCCAGATGCCTTTTTAATATTCTAATTGTACCAGCCTCCACCACTTCCTCTGGCAGCTCATTCCATCCACTCAGCACCCTCTGTGTGAAAAAGTTGCCCCTTAGGTCCCTTTTAAATCTTTCCCCTCTCACCCTAAACCTATGCCCTCTAGTTCTGGACTCCCTAACCCCAGGGAAAAGACTGTGTATTTATCCTATCCATGCCCCTCATTATTTTATAAACCACTATGAGGTCACCCCTCAGCCTCTGACGCTCCAGAGAAAACAGCCCCAGCCTATTCAAACTTCCCAATAGCTCAAACCCTCCAACCCTGGCAACATCCTTCTAAATCTCTTCTGAACCTTTTCAAGCTTCACAACATCCTTCCTTTAGGAGGGAGATCAGAATTGCGCACAATATTCCAAAAGTGGCCAATTCCAAATGTCAGTGCCCTTCTGAATGCCTCAATTGAAACTGCTCCATCAAACTCCCAAACAGTGCATCCTATTTCCTAACTCCTCTCTGAATGATTTTTTTTTCTCTCATGACATCTGTGCAGTTTCCTCATATGTACTCTATTCAGCCCACTCATGACTTTCAAAATGTTTACCATGTCTGCTCTAATCCTTCTTCTCTACAAGGTAGAAATTCCAACTTCTTTAATCTACCTTCATCATTGAAGTTTCTCATCTCTAGAGCCTCCCCACTATTGTAAATCACTTTGCACAGATTCCAATGACAATTCCTACAACATGGCAACCAGAACTGTACACATTACTTTAGCTGACGTCTAACAAGTTCAACCAACATCACCTCCTTGCTTTTGTACTCTATACCCTTAATAAATATGAGGGCACTATTACTATTTTCTAATAAACCTGTTCAGAGATGTTATTCCATACTCCTGGTGCAGGTAGGGCTTGAACCCAGTTCTGTGACTCAGAGGCAGGGTCACTAATGCTGACCTTACGAGTCCCCAAGGACTTTATTAATTGGTCTCTCCACCTTCAATGACCTGTGCATGTTTAAACCTTGTCCCTCTGCTCCTGCACCACTTTTAGATTTTAACCCCCTACTTTAAATGTAAATCCTGTAATTTGGATACTGTTTATGCGCAATGATGCCTCGTTATTTTTCAGAGTAGTCACAATGTCTTTGTAGCACCACCAATTTAGCCCCTATGGACAACCCAAAACAAATAACAGTGGTAAGAATGCTTCCAGTCACCTCTGTGTGGCATGCCCTGATTGGCATGACACTTGTATGTGGGTACCATACATGACTGAAAGCATGCAAATGGATCTTGATATTATTCATGCTCTCTGACTGCTTTGATGCATGGTCTGCTAATTTGGACATGAAGGGAAAGTTAATTCCCTCTCCTAGCATGCCCAAAAATGACTCTGACAAATTCTCCTGCGGGATCTTTTTCTTCCACCTGCCCAAATGTACGGAAACTCATGTACCATTTCAGTGATAAGTATAGTGTAGCACTTCATTGGTACTTTTGTATTTTAAACATGCCAGTAATGCACTCTGGTGCCTACGTCAGTCAGGAGTTCAGCAAATGAGGGTAAAAAAAGCGGTTGGGACCTGCATATATTGAATCGCAATCCAATTCACAAGGCATTAAGTTCTATTTGGAAAATAATCTTGTCCTGTCACAAACATGCCTCATGATGTCAGAATGGATGGGGCCAAGGGAAATAATTTCTTAGCCTCCTGCATTACTGATCAACCCAGAGGTCAGAATGAAACTCTCATACAGGATGAATCATAAGATTCACTTGTTTTGTATCCTGTCTTGTGCCTCCTTTAAAATCCTTATTATAAGGTGATTTTGATCTTCAAGCAAGTCAGAGACCACTGTCATTCCTATTGTGGAGGAGAAACAAGTTTGTTTCATTGTATAATATGTGCTGTTATAAATCAATATCCATTTTTTTCTCAGCAAATGAATTGAGCAGTTAATAACGCAGTTATAAATCACTGAATAGTGTAAATACATTATAAATCTTCAGTTATTCAATGCTATTTACCTCAATAAGCCAAGGCTTCAGATTGCTATCAATTATTATATCATAGCCGTAACATTCAAAGCAGTGTTTATCATTGATCATGACTGGCTGTAAGAATAAGAAAGAATAAGATTAAATGTCACACGAACAAATAGCCAAGAAGGTGGGCAACAATTCACACATAAGTTATTTTCTGTCTTTTATGCATGACTTACCATTAAATGGAGATCAATTTGCCACGCTACAATTATTAGTAATACAAAGCGATAGGAAGCCCTTGGGATGTGGGCATCGAGTACTTTACGCAAAATGTTTAAAAACACTCAAACACTGACAGGCATATGATTTAATCATATTTTAGAGAATCAAGGATAATCAATTATTCAAGGGAGAACGCATTTGTATGACTTTTATTTGGCAACTATTCATAGAAGGAAGTATCAGGTTACCTCCTGTTGGGCATGTGATGACACACCAAATATGACTCATGATGGTACCTTATCTCTGAAGGTTATCACAATTTACATTTGAAGACAAAAATCATTTTTGAAGACCAATTTTACTGTTAATAGAAATAAATGTGGGTCCAGCTTTTAAGGTGGAAAGAGCCATGTTGGAGAAACAATCAGAATGGTTGTGACATGAGATTGATGTTATGGCAGTGCAATAGATTCTGACTCCAACAATGGCATTGAGAAGCAAAAGAACAAGATAGTGCTTTTAAGTCTCTTGTCAGCATATGGCATTGGGAAATGGACAATAACGTTTATCCAATTAACGCAGGTTTCCATAATTAGAATAGGGTAAGCAATGTCTGTATTCTCTATCCTAACATTTCAGCTAGTTTAGTCAGCATTTGTGGTACTGAACCACACTTGGAGATGGACATTGCTCCCCTCAGTGATTCTTCCAAATGTTGTTCATTAAGAGTGACCTGCTAGAACCACAACTCACCAAGATTAGAGTGGTGCTGGAAAAGCACAGCAGGTCAGGCAGCATCTGAGGAGCAGGAAAATCGATGGTTCAGGCAAAAGTCCTTGATCAGGAACAACTCACCAAGCTGAGGGTCAAATACCTGGGACTCCTAGCTAACATCCCAGTTGGTATATCTGCATGAGATGGACTGTGGCTTGGTTTCCTGCCCTTGTCTTGCCTCTTTGAATCAGATGTTGTTGAATTGGAAGTTGATCACATTCAAGTTTAATTTTTAAAAACGTATTCAAACATCATCTCACTCAAAGCCACCCACTCTAAGGAGGAGCAAATTATTGCAGATGCTGGAACCTGTACTGAAAACAACAAATGCTAGAAATCACAATGTGTCATGCAGCATCCATAGAGAGAGAGAGAGAGAGGTCTTAGGGGTTAAAATTCCTCCAAATTTATGTTCCAGTATCCTTTTCATCATTTTCTTCACACCATTTATCTCTGCTGGATAGCCACCAAGTCTCAACGTTATACTCACAGCAACAGCTTTGAGTGATTGTACAATCATCCAGTGGATTTCATCAAATAGTTTATCAGTAACCTTCTTTCCTCGTGTGCTCTCCAGATAAAGTTTCAAATTTGCCACACTCCATTTTCCACCATGAATGGGATTGTAGTCATCCTTTAAAATAGAAAGAAGCATATTTTAGACACTTTTGTTATTAGTCCTGACAAGATTTCAAAAATAGTTTGCAAAAACCACAAATTTCCCTGACAAAATTACCCATGATTTGCCACTAATGGAAACCAAGTTCTAATTGTGTTCAGAGAAACTAGTAATGCTTGGATGGGTAAAGGAAATATCACTGTGAAGCAGTGATGGTCGACAGAGATTGTGGCTAAAACACAGTTTGGAGAACTTTGTATTTCTTCTCATCGATACTTTGACTTATAATAGACTAAAGAATGGAAAATGTTAACAATCACACAACACCAGGCTACAGTCCAGCAGGGTCATTTGGAACTACCAGCTTTCAGAACGCTGCTCCTTTGTCAGGTAGCTAGTACAGCAGGATCATAAGGCACAGAATTTATAGCACAAGATCATAGTGTAATGCAACTGATATGATATATTGAACAAATCAAGATTGCTATTAAGTCTTTCAGCTTTTAAAACGGGTTGCAGGTTTCAATTCATTAATATGTAAATCCCAGAACTTCTTTCAAGCCACATTCCCAAGATAACTTAAGGTTTTTAAAAAAAGGTGACATCTCAGCTCAGACAATGCATTAAAAGTGTGAGGTTAGAGTCAGACTGGTTCTATTTCCAAAGTAAGAATCTATAAAATGTCAAATGGATTGACTGTCTGCATTGCCTGCCTGCAGTCTGTGTGCTTTTTGAGCAAAAATAGAATGTATCAGCAAATACAATTCTGCAAATGCAAATTCACCCTATAGACTTATATGTTTGTGCGTGCATGTGTGCTTCACCCTTGACCACAACGTCTTCATGTTTAACAACCAGTTCTTGACACATGAAACATGGGGACCAAATTTGCACCCCAATATGCGAACACCTTCATGCACAAATTCAAACAAGACGTGTTTTCTGCAAGGACCTCCAACCAGCACTATACACCACATATACTGTGGACATTTTCTTCCTGAGGATCCATGGTGAGGAGTCACTGAAACAACTACACAGTGATATCAACAAGTTTCATCCAACCATCAGATTTACCATGGACTATTCTTTAGTGTCTGTCTCATTCTTGGACACATGCATCTCCATTAAGGATGAGCACTTCAGTACCTCACTGCACTGCAAGCCCACGATAACGATGCTACACTTCTCTGTCTTCCACCCTAAACATATTAAAACAACCATCCCCTATGTACAAGCCCAATGCATACAAAGGATCTGTTCAGATGAAGAGGGATGCAACGGACAGCTGAAGAGACTGAAGAATGCCCTCATAAGAACAGGATACGATGCTCAACTCATTAATCACCAGTTCCAACGTGCCACAGTGAGAAAGCATAATGACCTCCTCAGGGGACAGACTCAGGATGCAACCAATAGGGTACCCTTCATGTCCAGTACTTCCCAGGGATGGAGAAATTATGCATGTTCTTCACAGCCTGCAACATGTTATTAATGAAGATGAGCATCTCCGCAAGACGCTTCCACTTCATGCTTTAAACAACCGCCATTCTTAAACAGACCACTGTTTGCAGCAAACTGCCTAGCCTTCAGGACAACATCGACCACAACACCATACAACCCTGTCATGGCAACCACTACAAGATGTGTCAGAGTGTCAACATGGATACTACCATTACACATGGGGACACCACCAACCACATGCATGCATGCATGTACTCATGTGACTCAGCCGATGTTGTCTATCTCATGCTGCAGGCAAGGATGTCCCGAAGCATGGTACATTGTTGAGATCAACCAGATGCTACAACAATAGACGAATGGACATCATGCAACAATCGCCACACAAGAATGTTCCCTCCCAGTTGGGAAACACTTCAGCGGTCAGGGACATTCGGCCTCGGATTTTCAGGTTATCATCCTCCAAGTCAAACTTTGGGATATGCAACAAAGCAGAGCGGGGAGGGCAGGTGACTGAGGTATCAGTAGGGGAGCACTTTGGGGCCAGCGACCATAATTCTATTCAATTTAAAATAATGATGGAAAAGAATAGACCAGATTAAAAAGTTGAAGTTCTAAATTGGAGCAAGGTCAATTTTGATGGTATTAGGCAAGAACTTTCAAAAGCTGATTGGGGGCAGATGTTCCCAGGTAAAGAGATGGCTGGAAAATGGGAAGCCTTCAGAAATGAGATAACGAGAATCCAGAGACAGTATATTCCTGTTGTTGTGGTTCTGTTCGCTGAGCTGGAAGTTTTTGTTGCAAACGTTTCGTCCCCTGGCTAGGCGACATCATCAGTGCTTTGGAGCCTCCTGCGAAGCGCTTCTTTGATGTTTCCTCCGGTGTTTATAGTGGTCTGTCCCTGCCGCTTCCGGTTGTCAGTTTCAGCTGTCTGCTGTAGTGGTTGGTATATTGGGTCCAGGTCGATGTGTTTGTTGATGGAGTTTGTGGATGAATGCCATGCCTCTAGGAATTCCCTGGCTGTTCTCTGTCTGGCTTGCCCTATGATAGTAGTGTTGTCCCAGTTGAATTCATGTTGCTTGTTGTCTGCGTGTGTGGCTACTAAGGATAGCTGGTCGTGTCGTTTCGTGGCTAGTTGATGTTCATGTATGTGGATTGTTAGCTGTCTTCCTGTTTGTCCTATACAGTGTTTTGTGCAGTCCTTGCATGGTATTTTGTACACTACATTCGTCTTGCTCATGTTGGGTATCGGGTCCTTCGTTCTGGTGAGTTGTTGTCTGAGCGTGGCTGTTGGTTTGTGTGCCGTTATGAGTCCTAGGGGTTGCAGTAGTCTGGCAGTCAGTTCTGAGATGCTCCTGATGTATGGTAGTGTGGCTAGTCCTTTTGGTTGTGGTATGTCCTCGTTCCGTGGTCTTTCTCTTAGGCATCTGTTGATGAAGTTGCGCGGGTATCCGTTTTTGGCGAATACCTTGTATAGGTGTTCCTCTTCTTCTTTTTGCAGTTCTGGTGTACTGCAGTGTGTTGTGGCCCTTTTGAATAAACTCTGGGTCAGATATGTCGATGACACGTTTGTAATCATTAAAAACACGGAAATAGAAAAAACACACTGGATCATCAACGCCACACTCACAGGAATCCGATTCACGAGAGAAGAAGAAAAGGATAGCCAACTCCCATTCCTAGACGTGATGGTACAGAGAACACCGAATGGAGAATTCACTACAAGGGTATACAGGAAAGCCACACACACAGACCAAGTCCTAAACTATGAAAGTAACCACCCCAACACACACAAATGAAGCTGCATCAGGACACTATTCAAAAGGGCCACAACACACTGCAGTTCTCCTGCTCCTCGGATGCTGCCTGGCCTGCTGCACTTTTCCAGCACCACACGTTTCAACTCTGGTCTCCAGCTTCTGCAGTCCTCACTTTCTCCTCATAGACAGGATAGATCGGGTGAATCCTTAGAAGAGAATAAAGGCAGAGGAGTATATTTAAGAGGGAAATCAGGAGGGTAAAGAGTGGACATGAGATAGCTTTGGCAAATAGAATTAAGGAGAATCCAAAGAGTTTTTACAAATACATTAAGGACAAAAGGGCAACTAGGGAGAGAATAGGGCCCCTCAAAGATCAGCAATGCAACCTTTGTGTGGAGCCGCAGAAAATGAGGGGGATATTAAAGGGTGTCGGACCATTCGGTGCAGCCACTTTGGCATGAGCGATTCGGCACGGCCGGTTTGGCGCAGCCCGTTTTGGCGCAGACCCATTTCGGCGAGGAATTGTTTCGGTGCAGCTCATATTTATTCCTTTTCAGGCTTAGTTATAACCATTAATGAAAGCAATAAAAAGAAAAATAATGTTTATCCTCTTCAGTAAAAATGTTAAAAAGAAAATAAAAATGAAAGAAACAAGGTAAATACATCTCCAAAACTTTGTTATCTTATCAACAGAATATCTATCAAAAACGTATATATATAGCCGCCGTATGAGCACTTTTCCTTTCCACATTTTGACAACAAAATTGTTGATGGCATTTTAATGGGTTATATTTTATTTTAATAATAACTACAAACTACTGAATAACTACAAACACTTCTGTGCCTAAATGGGTTGCGCCAAATCGGCCGCGCCGAATTGCTCGCGCCAAAGTGGCTGCACCGAATGGTCCCACTCCGGATACAAAGTGAATATTTTGCATCAGTATTTACTGTGGAAAAGGATATGGAAGATATAGACAGTAGGGAAATAGATGGTGACATCTTGCAAAATGTCCACATTACACAGGAGGAGGTGCCTGGATGTCTTGAAACGGTTAAAGGTGGATAAATCCCCAGGACCTGATCAGGTGTACCCTAGAACTCTGTGGGAAGCTGGAGAAGTGATTGCTGAGCCACTTGCTGAGATATTTGTATCATCGATAGTCACAGGTGAGGTGCTGGAAGACTGGAGGTTGGCTAACATGGTGCCACTGTTGAAGAAGGGTGGTAAGGACAAGCCAGGGAACTATAGACCGGTGAGCCTGACGTCGGTGGTGGCCAGGTTGTTGGAGGGAATCCTGAGGGACAGGAGGTACATATATTTGGACAGGCAAGGACTGATTAGGGATAGTCAACATGGCTTTGTGCGTGGGAAATCATGTCTCACAAACTTGATTGAGTTTTTTGAAGAAGTAACAAAGAAGATTGATGAGGGCAGAGTAGTAGATGTGATCTATATGGACTTCAGTAAAGCGTTCGACAAGGTTCCCCATGGGAGACTGATTAGCAAGGTTAGATCTCACGGAATACAGGGAGAACTAGCCATTTGGATACAGAACTGGCTCAATGGTAGAAGACAGAGGGTCGTGGTGGAGGGTTGTTTTTCAGACTGGAGGCCAGTGACTAATGGAGTGCCACAAGGATCAGTGCTGGGTCCTCTACTTTTTGTCATTTACATAAATGATTTGGATGTGAGCATAAGAGGTACAGTTAGTAAGTTTGCAGATGACACTAAAATTAGAGGTGTAGTGGACAGCGAAGAGGGTTACCTCAGATTATAACAGGATCTTGACCAGATGGGCCAATAGGCTGAGAAGTGGCAGATGGAGTTTAATTCAGATAAATGCGAGGTGCTGCATTTTGGGAAAGCAAATCTTAGCAGGACTTATACATTTAATGGTAAGGTCCTAGGGAGTGATGCTGAACAAAGAGACCTTGGAGTGCAGGTTCATAGCTCCTTGAAAATGGAGTCGTAGGTAGATAGGATAGTGAAGAAGGCATTTGGTATGCTTTCCTTTGTTGGTCAGAGTATTGAGTACAGGAGTTGGGAGGTCATGTTGCGGCTGTACAGAACATTGGTTAGACCACTGTTGGAATATTGCGTGCAATTCTGGTCTCCTTCCTATCGGAAAGGTGTTGTGAAACCTGAAAGGGTTCATAAAAGATTTACAAGGATGTTGCCAGGGTTGGAGGATTTCAGCTATAGGGAGAGGCTGAATAGGCTGGGGCTGTTTTCCCTGGAGAGTCGGAGGCTGAGGGGTGACCTTATAGAGGTTTACAAACTTATGAGGGATGTGGATAGGGTAAATAGGTAAAGTCGTTTCCCTGGGTCAGGGAGTCCAGAACTAGAGGGCATAAGTTTAGGGTGAGAGGGGAAAGATATAAAAGAGACCTACAGGGCAACTGTTTGACACAGAGGGTGGTATGTATATGGAATGAGCTGCCAGAGGAAGTGGTGGAGGCTGGTACAATTGCAACATTTAAGAGGCATTTGGATGGGTATATGACTAGGAAGGGCTTGGAGAGATATTGACCAGGTGCTGGCAGCTGGGACTAGATCGGATTGGGATATCTGGTCGGCATGGACGGGTTGGACCAAAGGGTGTGTTTCTGTGCTGTACATCTCTATGACTCTATGTCTCTATGGCTGAGCAGAGACTGATGGCCAAGTTTGATACTCATAAGGATGGTCTCAACTGAGACCTGTGGTTCATGTCACATTACAGGTAACCCCGCTACACAGACACACACACACATACACACAAACCTTCGCTCATACACACACTCTTTCTAAGTCACACACACATCCACCCCCCACACTCACATCCACGTGCACACCCTCTCACAGGCTTACACTCCATCGCACTCACACACGCATGCACACACGCGCGTGCCCACACACACACACACACACACTCTCTCTCTCTCCCTCACATGCATGCACACACGTATATAAGTCTATGGGGTGAATTTGCATTTGCAGTATTATATTTGCAAATACATTCTATTTTGTTCAAAAACACACACAATCTGCAGGCAGTCAATCCATGTGACATTTTATAAATTCTTACTTTGGAAACAGAACTAGTCTGACTCAAGATTGGAATACCGACAGACTCTAACCTCACACCTTTAAAGCATTGTCTGAGCTGCGATGTCACCTTTTTTTATAAAATCCTAAATTATCTCAGGAATGTGACTTGAAAGAAGTTCTAGGATTTACATATTAATGAATCGAAACCATTCTAAAAGATGAAAGAGTTAACAGTGATCTAGGTTTGTTCAATATATTGTATCAGTTGTATGATGCTATAATATTGTGCTATAAATTCTATGTCGTATGATCCTGCCCCACCAGCTAACTGATGAATGAGCAGCATTTCGAAAGCTAGTACTGCCAAATAAATCTGTTGGACGAGAACCTGGTGTTGTGTGATTTTTAACTTTGTCCACCCCAGTCCAACACCAGCACCTCCTTATCATAAACAATGGAAGTTAATCCTGTCCTCTGGTATGTATGCTCCTCACTTTCATGAAAAAAAAATTCACAGAAGAATTTTAGGTAACACAATGGAATTTAATGTAATCTGATGTGGCCCTGACCTCATCATGACCTGCCGCAATCCAATTCGGCTTATTCCAGTGTATGAAGTAGGATTTAGAAGCAAGGTAATCCAAGGTACTATTTTTGAGGTGTGACTAAATTAGTATTTGAAGAGGTTTGAATCAGTTTCCTCAGCTTTGAGAAAGGCTGTGGCTCAAGAACATGACACAAGGGGAAATGGAAAGAAATTAAAAAGCCTGTGCTGTGGCTGGAGGCTGTCAATTTGTTAGTCTTCGAAGGGTTGGTGTGGACTTGTTGGGCCGAAGGGCCTGTTTCCACACTGTAGGGAATCTAATCTACATCTTCTTGCCAAAGATGCTTCTCTCTATGATGGTAACAATAGTAGTTACCACTGCATAGTTCCTGAGAGACAAAATCCCATCTCTCTCTGAGGATACGTTCCATCATACTCTATAGTACTCTGACCAATGGATAGACATATAATAGATCTAGCAACTTAAGACTGAGCATCCACAAGGCACTATGGGCCATTAGCAGCAACAGCATTATATTCAAACACCATCAGCAACCTCATGCCCCCAAATCCCCCCACTCAATCATTAGCATCAAGCCATGAAATTATCTCTGATGCAAAAAAGAGAGCAGGAGGGTATACCAGGTGCAGAACCAAATGTATTTAAATATGAGATGTCAACCTGGTGAAGCTGCAACACCGGAATACTTACATGTCAAATGGCATAAGAGGTATGTAAGAGAGAGGGCTAAGTGATCCCACAAGCAATGGATCAGATCTAAGCTCAGCAGTTTTGCTACATCTACCAATTGTAAATGGTGGGGGCAATTAATCCATTGGAGGAGGAAGCTCCTTAAATATCCACTCCTCAATGACTGGGGAAGCTCTGTACATCAGTGCAAAAGGTAAGGCTGAAGCATTTGTAACAATTTTCAGCTAGAAGAACCAAGTAGATGGGCTCCATCTTCATCTCTTCTAAAGATCCCCAGTATCACAGATGGTCATTCTTTAGCTAATTTGATGAACTCCACATGATATCAAGTAATGAAAGGGCATCAGATACTGCAAAGGTATGGGCTCTGACAATATCTGTCAATAGTAGTGAAGACTTCTGTTCCAGAATTTTCTGTCCCCTGGCATAGCTGTTTGAGTACACCGCCGACAATGTGAAAGATTACTTTAGTATGTCCTATACACAAAAGCAGGATACGTTCTACACTGCCAATTACTGATCCATCATTCTACTCTTGATCATCAGTGAAGTGAGACAGCAGAATTTGCAATTACAATAGCAATAGCCTGTTCACGGATGTTTAGTTTGGGTTCTGCTAATCCCATTCAGCTCTTTAACTCATTATAACCTTGATTCAAACATGGATAAAAGAGCTGAACTCCAGAGGTGGGGTGAGGTAAGAGTGTCTGCCCAAGATGGCATTTGACTGATTGAATATATTAAAAAACACACAAGTAAGTAATGGATATCATGGGCTGGTCAGTATTTATTGTGTAAGCCTAGTTTCCCCTTGAGAAGTGGTGGTGAGCTGCCTCCTTGAGCTACTGTAGTCCATGTAGCATTTAGGAGATCTAGTAAAATTATAGTCAATGGGAATCAGGGAAAATGTCACCACCAGTTGGAGTCATACCTAGCATAAAGGTTGTTGGAGGTCAATCATCCCAGCCCCAGGATATCTCCATAAGCGTTCTTTGGTATAGTATCCTAAGTCCATCCATCTTCAGCTGCTTCATCAAAGACCTACCCTCCATCAGAAGGTCAGAAATGGGGAAGCTCTTTATTGGTTGCACAATACTCAGCACCATTCATGACTCCTCAGATACCGGAGCAGACCACATCAAATGCAGCAAGGCCTGGAAAATATCCAGGCATGGTCTGAAGGTGATATTCACACCACACAAGTGCCAGGCAATGACCATCTCCAACAAGAAAGCATCTAACCATTGCCCCCTGACATTCAATGGCATTATCATCACCGAATCCCCAACTATCAAAAACTATTGACCACAACCTGATCTGGACTAGCTATATAAATATTATGACTACAAGAGTAGTCAGAGGCTTGGAAGTCTGCAGCAAACAACTTTTGACTTCCCAAAGCTTGCCCTCCATATACATGGCACATGTCAGAAGTTTGATGGAATACTGGTGCAACATAGGGAAGGTCTGAGATGAAACATCTGAAGGTGGTTGGCTATAGGATCCTACCCTAAGGAATTTCTGAAGAAATGTTCCAGAGTTGAGATGATGCAGTAGTTCAAGAAGGCAGCTCATCACCATCTTTGCAATTGCAGATGCACAATAAATGCTGGCCTAGCCAGCATAGCCCATTTCCCTGAATGATTTTTTTTATAAAGTGGGCAGTGTTCTTAGGATAGAGCCTTGATAGTTAAGACAGAGTTTAGCAAATTAGCTGCTATTTTGAATGAGCTATTTGCAGTCCACACTCCAGTCAATTGAAACTATATAAATTTGTCTCTTTGCCTGAGGAGAACTTCTGGGTTTTTTGCTAGCTTAAGAGTTCAGTCTGAGGGATATCACAGATATAAAGTTATATTTTACTCTACATTTAATGTTATACTACAGTCTTGTAACAATAAATGAAAACAAACAGTCCACTATGCAAGTTTTCCTAGGATAATCCGGATCACTTGCTCAATAGCGTCTGACTTTGGCGTGGATCAAAACTACCATTGGATGGTTTTCAACATTGAGAGTTGAGGAGGAAGTTCACACACATGACCTCGAACACACCCAGAGGACTTGCATTGTGATTCTTTTTGTTATTGCAACAAGATCTTACCCCATGTTTCTGTATGGCTACGTTTGTAAGATGCACAAACATGTTGTCTAGTTCATTGGTACTTGGAGTGTATTTGACAGTGCAGAAGCGACAAAAACCCAGTTTATACCTAGAAAAAATATTTTTAAAAATGAATTTTCAATGCACAAAACACTGAACAAAGAGAGAGTCTGGAACCACATAGGGAAAAATTCAAGCTTGTTACCCTTGCAATCTTTGGTATCGATAGAAAACATGAAAACAATACCTGGCTGAAAATTTACATGTGCAAAGTTAAAGTTACATTCTAATATCTTGCTCCAGCAACTGTTGACACAGGCATCATTTTCTGCATCTTCACACTCACAAGAATCCGCTTAAGACTAGCATTTTTAATTTGACTTTGACCTCTGATGGGCTGTCCATAGAGTTCACTTGGTTGTGATCATGCAATTAGATCCCAATCAACATTCCAAAGGGTTGGAGAGAGGGTTAGAATTAATCCCACAGTTTCTACGCTTGAGACTATTTCTGTTTTGCATTATCAGATATCTATAGCTTGGCATTAGCAACAGAACTATATGAAGTACAACCCCATTATTATCTGTGTTCAGCAGAGGTGCCCTCTGTAGATGTATCCATGGCTCAAAGCAAATAAGCTGCAGTATCATCTAAGAATAAAACTTACATGTAACATTTTAATGGACGAATTGAAGTCACTAGCACATAGAAACGGAGATCAAACTTCTTCCCACCAATTAATAATGGATTGTCTATGTAGAGGGAGATGACATAAGTTTCCTTGCAAGGGGTAGTCACAAAACTGAAAAAGAAATTAACACCAAAAGAAATTAACACCCTAAGATGCTGGTGATGGGCTTTGCATCTACAATCCCCTTAATTGGAAAAACTGAGCAAGTGAAGAGGATTAAAAAGATAAATCTGACATTTATTTTAAAGGACTTCAATAAAATTTTGGGCTTTGCATCTGCAATTCTTCATTTGCAGATCTTCGAAATGCATTTGTTCCCACCATTATTTTCAAGTGCATGTCCGATCTAGAACGTGACTGAGCTATACCAATAATGCAGCCGAGAAAATGGGCATTCTGTCTGTTGGGACCCTGGGCAAAGAAAAGAGAGCAATATCAGGATCACTGAGTCCCAGTTGGCCACCTTAATTAACGAAGCATTTCAAAGCCATGGGAACAGTCTAACAAACAAATATCAGGGATGGCATCCTTTAGTTGTGGAGGGATATTGAGAAAAAGGGAGCCTTTTTTCATTAGAACACAAAAAAAAATTAAGAGATGACCAAATAGAGATGTACAAAGTTATTTGGTTTTATTGATAAGATAAATGGGGAGAAATAATTTCAACTTGTTGGGTAAGAAATGGTGTTGTGTGATGTGGCAGGGGAAATAGCCATCAACAGTTGCAATCAGCTTTTTGGTCGAAATTGAAGGGAAATGTAATTGGCAGCACCACAGAGTAATGGCAAGTCCAAACAACAAAAAAGATATGTCATTGTGTTGTAGCTGATTCAGTTTCCCTATTGTGTCTTTACTAAATTTCTTCAAACATGAATTCTCATTAAGCCTTTTTAGGGTGTGTGTCTCTATAAATGCAATCAATTGGCAAGGCAATGGGAAGATAATGGAATGATAAAACATTGTAGGCCATATGCTTTTGATGTGATATTTGATATCTTTTTCCACTATCCTCTTCTGCTCTTGATTCTCCTTCATTATAATATCAAGGAAATCTTTGTCCATTGAGAATCCCATTTATGTTTCAATGTTCCTATCACTTTGGGTGGGGAAGGATATCCCAAGATCCCATAGTTCTGTATAATCTATGAGAAGTAAAATATGTCTACAGAGAAAAAGAAAAGCCAAAACAATACATTTGTAATATTATTTTCTAGCTCCAGTAATTGAGTTTAAAAGAAGTTTCAAAATTCCAGGCACAAATGTTTCTCATTTCCCAGACCCAGCTGTTCTGCCAGCAGGTATATCCTGAACAGTTCGGTCTAAGCAACTTCAAAGCATTGCTACTGTAACTCCTGGAATGAAAATGCACCAAGTCTGCTGCATCCTATTTTATATTTTAATCAATACCTCTCCCTAAGTCTCCACAGAGCTGATTAACTCTCAGAGTTACATTTATTTCTATACTCACTTAGCGGCTTTGTTGTCACGAGACCATTTCTTGATTTGTGAAAGCTTGTTAATAAGAAATATTCCCCTTCCTTGAGCCTTTCCACAAGGTTTCATGATCCAGGTGCTGTTTGGATTCTTCCTAAATTCTTCCACAAACATATTATAATCTGCCGGTAGCATGAATGTAACAGGAACAAAACCTTTGAAAATAAAAATGAAAACTTGTAAAATGCAACTTATGCAACAGTAAATCCAGAGGTATCAAAAATGCCTCTGTAACAACTTAAACAACTGGGCAGAACAAGATCAATCATATTGGTGCAAAAGTGGCAACTCTAGACTTAATGATCAGAAACATACTTTGAGGTATTGTTTTAGGTAAAACCCTTTTTTGTCATTGCTGGCATGAAACCACAGTAATTTTATGGTTAAATATACAGGGCTAAAAATAAGATTATACTAGTCTTTTGGGCATGGGATAATGGCGTACAGTTACTCTACATCCAATCAAGATGATGTAGACAGGGAAGTGTGTGACAGCATGAGTTACAGTTTCTTAAAGCCAGCCTGCATACTTGTCCTGTCATGGGCTTCACATCTATATCTTGTAGTATTCATGTGTCAAGTCCTTCTTCAGATCTGAAAGCAGCAAGGATATGTTCTATTCGACTCACTCAATTTCCCCCCTCACCTCAACCCCAACCTCATCAGTATAAATATCACCATTTCCCAGCTGTTTTCAGTTCTGGTGAAGCTTCACTAGAATTGAAACCCATTTCTGTTTCTCCACAGATGCTGTTATACCTGCTGCATTTCTCCAACACTCTGCTTTTGCCTCAGATTTCCAGATGTTTTCACTGTACCATGCTGCTAATCTAGTCTGCAGAAGTTGTCATTTTCTTGATTATTCCCTTCTTTTATAATTCCTGTAACTTGTCTTTCAGGCTAGCCTTTGAAGGTAGCTGGAACTCTCCTGAGCAGATGCTATGTTGGTCTCACAGTCTTATCTACTTTGAAATAATACTCACCAGGAAGATATTCAACATCTAAAGTCTGTAAAAAGGTTTTGGAATCTTTTAGGAGTCATTGGCGTAGTGATCTGCAAAGAGTTGCAAACATCTTCTGGCACATTTAGAATTATCACTCCAAGCTTCAGATTTACTTCAGTTGCTTAACATTTACTTTCAGGAACTCCAGATTTCAATTCTTCCTGTTGCCTTGGGCCCTCAGCCTAATTAGTTCATTTGGCGTGAGTATCATTCCATCATTCTGCCTAAACCTTACTTTGAGAGTTTCACTTTTGGCTCACTATCTTGAGCCACTTCAAACAGGTCTATGAAGCTCATTATATTGTGTGAAACATTGAAATCCATTTGATACTTCACATTTACTTCATACCCTCCTTCTGCAGTCATTAATCTAACAGCCAGAAACAATTTATCACTTTTAGACCTGACAACAGCAAACTGTTGTATTATATCGAGTGATTTGTCAACTGATGGGCCTGACATTTCTCCAGCAGCCATATTCACAGGCCTGCTTTGCTTCTTTCCTGTGAAATGCTTGGGTATAAAGTGATTCAGCTTCTTGCAATTAGAACACTGTTTTTCCGATTTGGATATGCTTTCCTTTCTTTCATGCGATGTCCTCTGGTATATTTACATCTGCTCTCTGACTTTGGTCTTTCTGCTGTCTGCTCTGCAGATATTCATTCCTTTTCACCAAATATTGTTCTAATTCATTGGAATGTCTCTCATCATAATACAAATACTTGTCTGTTTATCCTTTAGTAAGTTTTAGCTGATGATTGACACTTGAAAAACTTTCTTAAGAGTAAGTTTCTTCTCTCTCAGCAGATATTCTGTCACTGCAGGATCTATCTTCCTAAAATAATTTCAACTCTGATGATATTAGCTGACCAAACTTAAAGGAGCCACCTAAATGTATCAGTGCAATCAAATCCTGACCAATTCTCTCTCTCTCTCCCTCTCCCTCCTTCCCCTCCCTTGAGTTCTGATGTTAAATAAATACTGACCAGAAGTAGCATTGTTATGGGAGTCAAAGTGTATCTTCAAAAGCTTCAAATTCTCTGCAGTCTTGCTTCTTTGCTCTTCAATGAGACCTAGGTTGCAATTTAGTTTGTAGCACTCTCTCTCCAGTAGCAAAGGCTTACAAATTAATTCTGTGGCTATTTCAATTGCGTCTCATATCTCCTTTCATTTTTACAGAAGTTGAATGTGCAAAATGTATAGCTATTTTTATTCACTTAAATTCAAAGTTTCATTCTTTTCAAAAAACCTCTTCCTTGATGTTTTTTTCAGGAGCAGGCTCCTTAACAGCTCTGAACATTTAGATTTTCAATTGTATCATTGCCGACACTGTTTCAAATGCTGTGTTGAATGGTTGCCACATATTGTATACTAATTTGCTTACGATTTGGAGGTGCTGGTGATGGACTGGGGTGGACAAAGTTAAAAATCACACAATGCCAGGTTATAGTCCAACAGGCTTATTTGGAAGCACTAGCTTTTTGAGCGATGCTCCTTCATCTGGTGGTTGTGGAGTATAAGATCGTAAGACACAATTTATAGCAAAAGTTTACAGTGTGATGTAACTGAAATGATATTGAAAAGGACCTGGATTGTTTGTTAAGTCACGTCTGTCTTGCAGCGTCACGCCTATTGTTAACGTCCACTTAAGAATGTAACTTTGAAAAAAGTTCTGGGATTTACACATGAAAGAACTGAAACCAATATGTTCATTCTAAAAGATGAGAGACTTAACAAAAATCCAAGTCTTTTTCAATATATCATTTCTGTTGTATCACACTGTAAACTTTTGTGATAAATTCTGTATCTTATGATTTTATACCCCACAATTACCTGATGGAGTGGCGCTCAGAAAGCTAGTGCTACCAAATAAACCTGTTGGACTATAACCTGGTGTTGTGTGATTTTTAACTTTGCTTACAACAATATTAAAGATCACATGACTAAGGTGACCCAGTTGGCACAGTAAAGGTATGTTTGCATTTCCCGAAACAAACAGTACATTAACAGAGAATGTACGCATACAGTTGCTGGTGTAATACACCAGTAAAGCACAGACCTGTACCTGCTCCTTCATTTTGATTTGAGGGAAAAAAAATGAAGTCTCTCTCCTTGTATACATGACCTCTGTCATCTCCCTAATGTAGAGATGCACAATGAACCCTGAGATTTGGTAATGTCCCTGACTTCAGTCAGAAAGGATCCTGAAGCAAAGAAATTGGGGTCCACAGTGACAGCCACTGGAGGGACGGCAGGCTTTCTGCTCAGAAGCCTTCAAACTCCACTTAACTTCAAAAGGACAGAGTCACTCCCTTCCAAATCTGAATACTTTGAGAACTCTTCAAACAACACTATACACTGTACTTCCACTAGCTGTGCAGCAGCCACCCCTAAATGTTCTACTAATGCCTTACGGGGAGGGTGGTGGGGGGGGAGAGTTAGTAGGACCTCCTGTAGTTGAGTTCAGGCTTAGAGTATTTAAAGGAAGGTGTTAACAAGGTCTGCTGGGTTAGGTGCCACATCAGCATTAGGCACTGAACAATGGTGCAGTGTGCCCAGCTTGCAAGTTTTACAATCCTTTCTAATGTAGTGCTGCACCAGAGGTAACTAGAGCGGATGGGCTGTCATTTTAGGCACTTCCAGACTCCTTTAGCAGCAACCCAAATGGTACTTTGGAGTCTGACTGCACAGCCACGGCTATAATGATCCAGGTTAAATCCATGGTCTCTGTTTGTTTCTATGTTAGTTAATGTTCGGCAAGGAAGTCGTGAGAAGCTACAATTAACTTTAGTGATTCTCCATTAGAAAGTAGGAGAAAATCATGAAGTTTTAACTCAGTTAAAAACTGAAAGGAATGAAAACAAAAAAAGTGCATTTTAACAGCATATCTCTAGGGCATTGTTAATTTATATTTAGCTTTGGTAACTTTTATCTTGGCATCAAACAGTATTGAACAGCTGAATTTCCTTCTATGAACAGAAAACAAGATGAACAGCTGCTATTCCATAAATACTCTAAACCCCTAGAGTGGCCAGAGATTATAAGCCTACAAAGAAAAGTATCCTGTCTAACCAATTTCAGTTACTAAAAGCTTATGTGATAGGAAATTTAAGTACAGTTTCAAATAAACATTTCTAAAATTAGCACCAAAGTTGTTGATGCATGCATCATTTGATTTAAAGAAAGTTGCAGATTTCTGTCTGTTGACTTCAATTTCCATCACTTGAAATTCAAATATTTCCACCAACGTATTTCCTAAATGGATTCACACACCATTTTAAATCTGATTGTTTTATTGTGCTGAATTAGGGTTAGAGAGTGCAAGATCTGACAATGATCATTTTTGGAGGAGTAGTAGGGCGTAACTGGTTTGGATGAACAAACAAGAAAAGTAAAATCCTGTAGTACCACCTTCAGGCAGTACAGCAAGCTTGAACAGCTCACTGGGACTCCTCTGGCAACAACTGCAAGTGTACTGTTTTGACAGGAAGAGACGTTAGGACTGCAGATGCTGGAGATCAGAGTCGAGAGTGTGGTGCTGGAAAAGCACAGCAGCTCAGTTAGCATCCGAGGAGCAGGAGAATCAACATTTCGGACATAATTTCTGATGAACGGCTTATGCCCAAAACGTCGATTCTCCTGCTCCTCCTGACCCGCTGTGCTTTTCCAGCAACACACTCCCAACTACTGCTTTGACAGAAAGTTGGTCTCGACTGCCACTTGACACTTTTCTACTGAAATAACTCCACACAGGCCAGTGTCCCATCATCAAGTCAACTTTTATTTACACACGTAGAGTCTTTGACACTGATCCAGGTCCCTTGGAGCCAGCTCTCAGAGTGAACAGGATGTCTGACACTCCTGTTCTTATCCGCCAGCCGGGCTCCCTGACTCAACCAGGTTAACAGCCCCAATCAGGGAACTCATAATCTGAGGTCCACCTGGCTGACCTCATTACATGACATCCCTCCACCTCTGAGTCCAAGGACATAGGCCAGTCCTTTTGTTTGCAGCACCTCCTGGGGTATTTCAGTACCAGGTCAGGTTTGTTCAACTCTGCCTCTGATACGGCTGGCGTGTGACACACAGTAGCTTGCCTTTTGCACCTGAAGTGTCTCAGAAGAGATTCATTCTCTTCTCAAAAGCACAAGAGGTTGAGGTGGTGACAATTGCCATGTCCACCTTAGATTCTGAAGTATCTTCAACATTTAACAGAGAGAGAGAACCCAATGGGTTCTGGAACATTCAAAAAGTCTATCGAGGAGCCGAGCAAGTTGTACTCCGCACCGTTTGAGAATTGCACCTTTCACATGACCCAAGTACTTGTTCAGGACTGTCACACCTACCCAAACTTTATACATCACTGAACATGACCATGCCTCTTATCCATGTGGGACTATTCCTGTGGTTCCTACACCAAACTTCATCCCCTGAAGTAAACTGTCTCTCTCACTTAGCAGAGTTTTGTGTCTGGCATTGGCATTTCTGAAGCCATTTCACCCTAACCCCAGGTCTGAGAAGATCAGATTTAACCTGGCACAGAGTCTTCTCCCCATCAGAAATTCTGCTGGAGCTTTCCCTGTAGTTGCAGGGATGATCCTATAACCAAATAGGAATTGTGACAGTTCCGTATCTAGTGAAGCTGTAGGCTGTTTCTTTCAACCTGCCTTCAAAGTGTGGGCTGCTTTTTCTGCCAGACTGTTGGATGATAGATGGTATGGAGCTGTCCTTATATGTTGAAGATTTAGGACTTCAGAAAATACTCAAATTTCTTGTGGGTAAATGATGGCCTGTTATCTGTGACCAACAATTCCAGGAGTCTGTATATTACAAAAGATGCACCAGGTTTTCTATCATCGTCCCTGCATTTGGCGAATGAACTCTATGCAGGTCCAGCCACTTTCAGTGGACATCCACAATGACTAAAAACATTGAGCCTATGAAAGGAAATGCACAATTGATGAGTAACTGAGTCCAGGGTTTACCCGGCCATGCTCACCATTGTAGGGGAGCTGCTGGCAGTAATTGTTGTCCTTGTTTGCACTCTGTGTACTGCCTCACCGACGTGGCTATGTCTGCACCCAATCCTGGACACCAGACATAATTTGTAACCAACACCTTCATTTTGGAAAACCCTAGATGACCCTGGTGCAATTCAGCCAGTGTCTTGTGGTAAGCTTTGCTTGGGACAATCAGTTTTGCTCCCCCTAATAATACACCATAATATTTACGCTCTGCATCAGCCAAAGTCCTGGATGCATACCGTATTGTGTGTTCCTCTCCATTGGGCCACCTAAGAACTAATACTAGGCGAAAGTGAGGACTGCAGATGCTGGAGATTAGAGTCAAGATTAGAGTGGTGCTAGAAAAGCACAGCAGGTCAGGCAGCATCCAAGGAGCAGGAAAAACGATGTTTTGGGCAGGAGACCTTCAACATTCCTGATGCCATATGGGGAGGCAGTGCATGTCAATGCCAGATCTCTCCTGGGATCATAGTGTGCCAACATCTTAGAGGATGAGAGCTGTTTCATCACTTCCCTGAAAGCTATGGCTTGACCATTTCCAAGACTGACCCTTTTTTTTAAGAGTTGATGCAAAGGTGCTTGCATAGAGGTCAGGTTATGCATGAACTTTCCATAATAATTTGCAGCCCAAGGAAAGACCTAAGCTCCAGTACAGATGTGGGAGCCCTGGCACCTTTGATCACCCTCACTTTATCTTCCAACTGGTGTAACCCGGTCTTCTCAACTCTGTAGACCAAGAAGGTCAATTGGGGTGCCTGGAACACACATTTTTCCTTCTAAGGCATATGCCTGTCTGGGAGAAACATAGAAGGAAAATGTCCAAGTTCTCTACGTGCTTTTTATTGATCTTCCCTGTTATTAGCATGTCATCTAGAGAAATGGCAATCTGGGGTAGACCTTGTAAAATATTCTCCATTGTCCACTGAAAAATTGCACGGGCTGGCAATGCCCCAAATGGCAGTCTCATATATTGATACAAAGCCTTACGGGTATTAACTGTAACATATTTCTGGAAATTGCAAGTACACCTGGCTCGTGCCCAGCTTCATGAAGGAGAGCCCCCTTGTCAGCTTTGTGTATAAATCCTCTATGTGAGGGATTGAGTATTTATCCAGCTATGAAAAATGGTTTACCATTTGTTTAAAATCCTCACAATGGTGAATCGACCTGTTGGTCTTCACAATCGGTATGACCAGTGCCTGCCCATTCCACAAACTAGACCAGTTTGATGATTCCTTTGCTTTCCAGCCTTTGGACTTCTGCCTCTACTTTTGCCCATCAGGCAAATGGCACGGTGCGGGCCTTGCAGAACCTGGGATCGCTTCCTGATTAACATGCACAGTGGCCTTGTCTCCTTTGATAGTCCCTAGACCTTCCTGAAAAATTCTGGGTATGTAATTCGGACTTCACTCAGACAGCCATTTTCTAATCGGAAAATGTTGAGCCACTTTAGATGAAGCTTTCTCAACACATTTTGCCCCGTCAAGCTTGGGCCAGATCTTTTACCACAATCCATGGTAACTGAACTAGCTGCTTCTTCTAAGAGATTGGGAACAAAGTTGTACCCTTAAACTGTAAAGGTTCCCAAGTATACATTCTTAGTCTGGATGAGGTCTTGCACAAACTTAAGTATTGGAGTCCAGAGCATATTTTGTTAAATTTTGTGATTCGGGAGGCTTTAAACTAGTTTGGCAGGGGGGTGGAAATCAGAGCCACATTTCTGAGAGGAGGACAGTTGTAGATGGGGCAGTGACAGGATGTAGTGAATCTATTGGGAATGTTTCTCACGCGATGAAACAAAGGGATTGGTTAAAGTGTGTCTGCTTTAACGCAAGGAGTGTCAGAAACAAGAGCGACAAACTTAGAGCATGGATCAATACTTGGGACTATGATGTTGTGGCCATAACGGAGTCGTGGGTTTCACAGGGGCAGGAATGGTTGCTTGATGTTCCAGGGTTGAGAACATTTAAAAAGAATAGGGAGGGTGGAAAAAGAGGAGGGGGTGTAGCATTGCTAATCAGAGAGTACATCACAGCTACATAAATGAACGTTGTTGAGGAAAGTTTGTCTACTGAGTCAGTATGGGTGGAAATTAGGAACAGCAAGGGAAAAGCCACCACATTGGGGGTTTTCTACAGACCCCCTAATAACAGTAGAAAGATTGAAGAAATCATAGGCGGGCGGATTCTTCAAAAATGCAGAAGTAACAGGGTTGTTGTTACGGGTGATTTCAACTTTCCCAATATTGACTGGAACCTCCTAAGTGAAGATGGTTTGGATGGAGCCGTTTTTGTCAGGTGTGTTCAGGAGGGTTTCCTTACTCAGGCCGATGAGGGGAGAGGTCATTTTGGATTTGGTGCTCGGCAATGAGCCAGGACAGGTGTCAGGTCTCACGGTGGGAGAACACTTTGGTGACAGTGATCACGACTGCCTCACATTTACCATAGCGTTGAAGAGGGAAAGGAGCAGTTACCGAGGGAAGATATTTAATTGGGGAAAAGAAAATTATGACGCTATCAGACAGGAGTTGGGAAGTACAGACTGGGAGCAATTGTTCCACAGAAAGGGCACAGCAGACATGTGGAGACTGTTTAAGGAGCAGTTGTTGAGAGAGATGCACGCATTTGTTCCTCTGAGACAGGTAAGAAGGGGTAAGATTAAGGACCCTTGGATGACGAGAACAGAGGAGCTTCTTGTCAAAAGGAAGAAGGCAGCTTACGTAAGGTGGAGGAAGCAAGAATCTAGCACAGCTTTAGAGGATTACAGACTTGCTAGAAAGGAGCTCAGAAATGGACTGAGGAGAGCAGGAGGGGGCACGAGAAAGGCTTGGCAAAAAGGATTGGGGAAAACCCAAAGGCATTTTACTCATATGTGAGGAATAAGAGAATGATCAGGGAGAAGGTAGGGCCGATCAGGGATAGTGGAGGGAACTTGTGTGTGGATCTGAGCAGATAGGGGAGGCCCTAAATGAGTTTTTTGCTTCGGTTTTCACTAAGGAAAGGGAACTTGTTGTGAATGAAAACTTTGAGGAGATGAGATATAGTCTTGACCAGATCAAGATTGATGAAGATGATATGCTGGAAATTTGGAAAACATTAAGATTGTAAAGTCCCCAGGGCCAGACCAGATATATCCAAGGCTGCTCCAGGAAGTGAGAAAGGAGGTTGCTAAGCCACTGGCAAGGATCTTTGCCTCCTCACTCTCCACGGGAGTCGTACCGGAGGATTGGAAGGAGGCAAATAGAGTCATAGCGTCATAGAGATGTACAGCATGGAAACAGACCCTTCAGTCCAACTCATCCATGCTGACCAGATATTCCAAACCAATCTAGTCCCACCTGCCAGCACCTGGCCCATATCCCTCCAAACCCTTCCTATTCATATACCCATCCAAATGCATTTTAAATGTTGCAATTGTACCAGCCTCCACCACTTCCTCTGGCAGCTCATTTCATACAAGTATCACCCTCTGTGTGAAACAGTTGCCCCTTAGGTCTCTTTTATATCTTTCCCCTCTCACTCTAAACCTATGCCCTCTAGTTCTGGACTCCCCGACCCCAGGGAAAAGACTTTTTATCCTATCCATGCCCCTCATATTTTTGTAAACCTCTATAAGGTCACCTCTCAGCCTGCGATGCTCCAGGGAAAACAGCCCCAGCCTGTTAAGTCTCTCCCTGTAGCTCAAATCCTCCAACCCTGGCAACATCCTTGTAAATCTTTTAGGAACCTTTTCAAGTTTCACAACATCTTTCCGATAGGAAGAACAAAACTGCACACAATATTCCAAAAATGGCCTAACCAATGTCCTGTACAGCCACAACATGACCTCCCAACTCCTGTACTCAATACTCTGACCAATAAAAGAAAGCATACCAACCGCCTTCTTCACTATCCTATCTACCTGTGATTCCATTTTCAAGGAGCTATGAGCCTGCACTCCAAGGTCTCCTTGTTCAGCAACATTCCCTCGGACCTTACCATTAAGTGTATTAGTCCTGCTAAGATTTGCTTTCCCAAAATGCAGCACCTCTCATTTATCTGAATTAAAATGTTGTTCCTCTTTTCAAGAAGGGGAATAGGGAAATCCCTGGCAATTACAGACCAGTCAGTGGTCAGCAAATGTTTTGGAAAGAATTCTGAGCGATAGGATTTATGACTATTTGGCAAAGCATAGTGTGATTAAAGGCAGTCAGCATGGCTTATTGAGTTCTTTGAGGAGGTGACAAGACAGGTCGACGAAGGTCGAGCAGTGGATGCGGTGTATATGGACTTCAGCAAGGCATTTAATAAGGTTCCCCATGGTAGGCTCATTCATAAAGTCAAGAAGTATGGGATACAGGGAGATTTGGCTGTCTGGATTCAGAATTGGCTGGCTGACAGAGGGCAGAGAGTGGTTGTAGATGGAAAGATGGTCAGTGATGAGTGGGGTCCCGAAGGGCAGCCATCCCTTTACCTGCAACCTTTCACACCCAGTCAACTTTTGAAAGTACTTGCCTAATACCATCAAAATTGGCCTTCTCCAATTTAGAATTTTGATCCTGTCTATCCTTTCTCATCACTAATTTAAAACTAATAGAATATGGGCGGCACGGTGGCACAGTGGTTAGCACTGCTGCCTCGCAGCGTCAGAGACCCGGATTCAATTCCCGCCTCAGGCGACTGACTGTGTGGAGTTTGCACGTTCTCCCCGTGTCTGTGTGGGTTTCCTCCGGGTGCTCCGGTTTCCTCCCACAGTCCAAAGATGTGCAGGTCAGGTGAATTGGCCATGCTAAATTGCCCGTAGTGTTAGGTAAGGGGTAAATGTAGGGGTATGGGTGGGGTTGCGCTTCGGCGGGGCGGTGTGGACTTGTTGGGCCGAAGGGCCTGTTTCCACACTGTAAGTAATCTAATCTAATCTAATCTAATCTAATCTAATTATGGTCTCTGGCCCCAAAGTGCTCCCCCACTGACACCTCAGTTACCTGTCCTGCCTTATTTCCCAAGAGTACGACAAGTTTTGCACCTTCTCTCGTAGGTACATCAACATACTGAATCAGAAAATTTTCTAGTACAAACCTAACAAATTCATTTCCATCTAAAGCCTTAGCAATATGGCCGTCCCAGGTCTATGTTTGGAAAGTTAAAATCCTCTAGCATAGCCACCCTATTATTCTTACAGATAACTGAAATCTCCTTACACATTTGTTTCTCAATTTTCCAATGTCTCTTGGGGAGGTCTACAGTAGAATCCCAATAAAGTGATCATCCCTTTCTTATTTTTCAGTTCCACCCAAATAACTTTCCTGTACATATTCCCAGGAATATCCTTTCTAAGTACAGCCATAATGCTATCCCTTATCAAAAACGTCACTCCCCCTCCTCTCTTACCCCATTTTCTATCCTTCCTGCAGCGTTTTTATCCTGGAACATTAAGCTGCTAGTCCTTCCATCCCTGAGCCACATCTTTGTAATTGCTATGATATCCCAGTCCCATGTTCCTAACTATGCCCTGGGTTCACCTGCCTTCCCTGTTAGGCCTCTAGCATTGAAATAAATGCAGTTTAATTTACCTCATTCTCACGCTTTGTTCCTGCCTGCCCTGACTGTTTGCCTCACTCCTTTTCCCACCTTACCAGTCTCAGATTGATCTCTTTCCTCACTATCTTCCTGAGTCCCACCCCCATACCTTACTGGCTTAAATCCTCTCGAGCAGCTCTAGCAAATCTCCCTGCCAGTATATTAGTCCCCTTCCAATTCGGGGTAATCCGTCCTTCTTACACCGGTCACGCCTACCCCAAAAGAGATTCCAATTATCCAAAAATGTGAACCTTTCTCCCCTGCACCAGCTCCTCAGCCACACATTTGTCTGCTCTATCCTCCTATTCACACCCTCACTAGCTCATAGCACCTGGAGTAATCTAGGCATTACTACTCTCGAGGTCCTGCTTTTTAAACTCCTGCCTAACTTCCTATACTCTCCCGTCAGATCACATCCTTTTCCCTTCCTATGTTGTTTGTTTCAGTGTGTACAATGACTTCCTGTTGGTCGCATTCCCCTTTGAGAATATTCTGCATTGTCTCCAAGATATCCTTGATCCTGGCACCAGGATGTACCATTCTGATTTCTTGCTGTTGGCCACAGAAATGTCCGTCTGTGCCTCTGACTAGAGAGTCCCTATCACAATCGATCACTTGGAACCCGATGTACCTCTTGTTACATTAGAGCCAAACTCGGTATCAGAACCTTAGTTGTTTGTGGTACGTTCACCTGAGAGTCCATCACCCCTTATATTTTCCAAAACAGCACACCTGTTCGAGAGGCTCCTGCACTACCTGCCTATCTCTCCTACCTTTACTGACGGTAACCCATCTACCTGACTCTATCTGCAGTTTTTCTGTATTCCTATAACTGCCATCCATCACACCCCTAACTCCTATAAATTCCTCATTGGCTCGAGCTGCATCTCCAACCGAACCATGTGATCTGATAGTATTCGCAACCAAACACACATACCGCAGACATAATCATCAGTAACATGGAAATTTTCCCTAATCTCCCACATGTGACAGGAACAGCACTTCACTCTCCTAAAGGCCATCTTTGTACCTTGACAATCTACAGAAAATAGCACATTCACTGCTCTAAAAAACACTGTTCCAGGCTAACTTTGTACCTCTGTTTTATATTTTTAAATTTTAATCGAGACAGATCTCAGTAAAACATATAACCAAAAATAACCCACTCTACTCACTATTCAAAAAAGACAGCAAGGTTACACTTAAAAACCATGCACTTATCTGCTCTTGTGCTGTGATATCTCCCACACATGTTCCTCTAAGGTCAGCTGTGAATGTCACTGTCTGTTTATTTTTCTTAGACACACTCCGGTGTCCAGAAATACTTGAACTCAAACAGCAAAGGCAGGAGCTGTGCAGATTCACTGCTGTGTCAGACAGGAGTGTAGGTTTCTTTCTCTCTCTCACTGACGCATGTTTCAGTTTTTCACTACCCTGTACATCTGCTTTCTCTTTCATTTGAATCTCTCCTCACTAATTAATTTAAAGCTCTATCTAAATCTCTAGTTGCATGATTCACCAGGACACATATCCCAGCACTTTCAAGTGAAGCCCTTCCCATTGGGCTCCATCTTTCCCCAAGCCTGTTGCCAGTGCTTGATAAATTGCAATGCATTTCTGCCACACCATACTTGAGCCAAGTATTTTCCTCTCTAAATTTATTTAGCCTATGCCAAATTGCATGTGGGTCAGGTAGCACTTTAGAGATTATTACCATGTTGTTCATGTTTCTAATTTACCTTCAAGAGATACTTGCAATCCCTCAGCAGAGCCTGTTTCCTGGTCCTACCTACTTACATGGACCATGACAAATGGATTCTTACATTCCTGCCCCAAGTTCCTCTCCAGCCCAGAAAAAATGCCCTGAACAGTGGCACCAGGTAGACTACACTGCTTGTAGGGCATAGTCTTTGCTGCAGATAACGGCATCTATTCCCCACCTATACTACTACATATAATGATGTGGAGGTGCTGGTGTTGGACTGGGCTGGACAAAGTTAAAAATCACACAACACCAGGTTATGGTTCGACAGGTTTATTTGAAAGTACATGCTTTTGGAGCGCTGCTCCTTTGTCAGAGAGCTAATGGGACAGGATACGTAGGAAACAGAATTTATAAGTAAAAGATCAAAGTGTTATACAATTGATGCAATGTATTAAACAAACCTAGATTGCTGTTAAGCCTTTAATTACTTAGAATGGGGATGCAGGTTTAAACTCATGAATATGTAAATCCCAGAATTTCTTTCAATCCACTGCCCCAAGATAACTTAAGGCTTTATCAGTATATTAAAAGAAAGGTGACATCTCAGCTCAGACAATGCATTAAAGATGTGAAGATAGAGTCTATCTGTGTCCTATCCATGAATCAGACTGGTTTTATTTCCAAAGTAGGTATTTATAAAATGTCACATTGACTGACTGCCTATAGATTGTGTACTTTTTGAATAAAATAGAATGTATCTGCAAATACAAATCTGCAAATGGAAATTCACCCCATGGATTTACATGTGTTTGCGCGCGCGTGTTTGTGTGTGTTTGGGAGAGAGAGAGTGTGTGTGTGTGTGTGGGGGGGGGGGGGGGGGGGGCATTTGTGTTTGGGAGAGAGAGAGTGTGTGTGTGTGTGTGTGGGGGGGGGGGGGAGGGTGGCAAATGTGTTTGGGAGAGAGAGAGTGTGTCTGCTTGTGTGAGAGAGGTCTGAGTGAGTGCGGTCAAGGACATTTAGCCTCGGATCACCTCAGACACTCAGTGTAATCTATACATTCGCTGCTCAAAATGTGCTCAAATTCGCTGCTCTACATTGGGGAGATGAAGTGCAGACTGGGTGACCACTTCGCAGAACACCTACACTCAGTCCACTAAAATGAATCTGATTTCCCTGTTGCCTGATACTTTAACATACCACTATGTTCCCTGGTCAACATCTCTGTCTCAGACATTCTACAATGCTCCAGCGAAGCTCAGCACAAACTGGAAGAACAGCATCTCATTTTCCCCTTGGGAACCCTGCAGCTCTCTGGACTCAATATGGAGTTCAACAGTTTTAGTGCTTCAGCATCTTCTCCCGTGTTCTTACCCTAATCCCCACACACCAGGCCTTGTCATCACACGGGCTGCTACCATAAGCAACCTATTGTTGGCACCTAATGGTCCCTATTACCAGATATTCATTCTCCCAGACAGACCTCCCCAATTCCTTTGTCTGTGCAGCTAGTTCTCTATCTCTTTTTCGGCTCCATCTCCACCTACCATTTACTCCTTGTCTCTCTCCCCACCCCATCTTTAGCATATATACCTACTTTATCCTAGCCACAGTCGGTTCGGAAGAAGGGTAACTGGACCTGAAATGTTAACTCAGCTTTCTCTCCACAGATTCTGCTTTACTCACACTTCCTGTTTTTTTGTTTCTTTTTAAACTTGTTGCCTCCTCTCTTAGTGCTGAGGTCAGAGAAAAGCATTCCCTCCTGCTCATCATGGTCATGGTTCAGAATATTGAAAGGTTAACAAGCTGCTTTAACATCTCAGATGCTACGGAGCTCAATTTCCAGGTCATTGGTTTTGTCTATGCTCAGTTAATTATAAATTAAGCCACTAGATGGGGAGATTCATTTTAAGGATAACAGAATTTGGAATTTGCATAATATGACAAGCAAACAGCGACTGACCGCAAAGATTGACCAGCACACCTGCAGTGTCAAACTACATCATTACTAAAAGCACAGTACTTTTCCCAACAAAGTATGTTTCCACAAACTAACTGAAGCAGTGCAGTAATGATTAACCAGACTGCATTAATAAATCACCATCCAGAAAAGCCAATCATGCAGCTCCATCATAAAGTGTTCACTTCATCAAACTAAGATAGATTGGTTCCTTAATTATTATGTTGGGTAGAATTGTAACTGTTGTTCCCTGATGGTCTCGTTCAAAAACTGCACAGCCTGGCATGGACCTGAGAAATGTTCAACCTTCAATTTGCTCTCAGTTAAATATTGGGGAAAATCAATCAGTAACTGCTGGGCGATAACAGGTGACAGTTGGATGCCCTACAATCCAACTTCCACTCATCTCCCAAAACTCACACTTGAAGAGTGGCCACTCAGGAATCTTTGTCAGTGGAACTATAACCAAGCAGCTTCAGGAAAGGAAGGGTGAAAGTTTGTGAGGGGAAAACAATCCATACATTTGTATGTACAAACTAGTAGCAAAATAGGCCATTAGCAATTTAGAGCATTCTCCCATTCAGTAAGATTATAGCTAGTCTGATTGTGACCTTAACTTCATGTTCCTGCCTACCTTCAATATCTTTGTCAGCCAAGAATCTGTCTAAGTCTGCCTTAAAAATATTCAATCACCCTGCCTCCACTACTCTCTAGAGTTCCATTGATCCAATAAACCTCTGATAGAAAAGACTTCTTCACCTACAGCTTCAGTGGAGGACCCATATCCTCTACTTACTGTGTCTGATTCTTTCAGCATCCACCTTGTCATGTTTTATCAGGATCTTACATGCCTCAATAAGATTGTTCCAGTAAACGTTATAGGTTTTTTATTCAGGCTGCTCAGGCTATTTAGTTGACATAATTTGCACTGTTTGTAATCTCTTCAGTTAATTTGGCACACTATTCAGATTTGCTGCCTTGATTGGAGATATCCAAATTTTTTGTGTCCCTTCTAAACTTAAGTCTATAACTGGCATTTGTGTGGCACAACTGTTACTTGCCAATTTTCAGCCGAAGCTTTCATATTGTCTAGGCTGTTGCATGGATGAATAAAAACAAATGCCCCCAATGCTCACACTAATTAATAATTCCTCCACATATTAAGCACTCAATGCAAGGCCAGTCTGGTGTACTTGTTGGAAGCAGGATGGTCAGGCAAAATCTTCATTAATGGGAACGTGACATAAAGAGGTGTTACAGTTGGGGATTGAGTGAGATTAGGAATATGATGCAGCATGGGAAGAATGTGCTGCTTTTTGCCTCCCAACTTGAGATGATTTTGCCAAATATTTTAATGCTTAATGCACGCAAATGTGCAGAAGAAGAATAAAAACTCATAGCAAACTGAAAAGTGGATACAAATAATCAGCCATTTCATTATCTGTACTACATGTTGTAGGTACTTGTGGGCAGTGAGCCTGGCCCTGATGAACAGACCTGCAATAGTCATATCTGCTTTGAATCATTCAGGTTTTGGATTGCAGAACTGGATGACAAAGTTGAAGAATCTCTGCCACATTAAGGAGGGGAAATGATTTTTGGACAATTTGCTCCAGAATTTGGTCACACCTTCAAATGAGATTTACTTAGAATGGGGCTGATGCATCTGATCATGTCTGCAAAGTTAAAAATCACACAACATCAGGTTATAGTCCAACAGGTTTATTTGGAAGCACTAGCTTTCGGAGCGCTGCTCCTTCGTCAAGAAGCTAGTGGGGCAGGATCATAAGACACAGAATTTATTGTAGAAGATCACAATGTCATACAACTGATATGATATAGAGTCATAGAGTCATAGAGATGTACAGCATGGAAACAGACCCTTCGGTCCAACCCGTCCATGCCGACCAGATATCCCAACCCAATCTAATCCCACCTGCCAGCACCTGGCCCATATCCAAACCTAGATTGTTGTTAAGTCTTTCATCTTTTAGAATGGGTTGCAGGTTTGCTGCAGGGTTGCAGGGCTGCAGGTTGTAACTATGATGAAACCTGCAACCCATTCTAAAAGATAAAAGACTTAACAGCAATCTATGTTTGTTCAATATATCATATCAGTTGCATGACACTGTAATCTTGTGCTATAAATTCTGACTTATGATCCTGCTCCACAGCTACCTGATGAAGGAGTAGCGCTCTGAAAGCTAGTACTTCCAAATAAACCTGTTGAACTATAACCTGGTGTTGTGTGAGTTTTAACTTTGTCCATCCCAGTTCAACACTGGCACCTCCACATGATAGTAGTGTGGTAAGGCTAAAGGAAGGAACAAGGATCGACAACAATGGATCCTATGCAGCAGGTAAAATGTACTTGACACCTGTGAAGACTTGAGATTGATGGAAGGACAATCAGAATGCACAAGCACCTTGCAACAGCAGTTATGTGAGAGTTATGTATATGTTGAACTTCTTTCAAACTGCCTTAGAAAGGATCACGCTGTTGTATTCCATGTTGGGACCAACAACTTAGGGAAGAATAAACAAGGGATACTGTTCAGAAAGTACCAGGAGTTAGAATCCGAAGGGTGTAAACCCTGGATTATTATCTGAACCATGTGTTAATCTCCACAAGGAGAAGAAAATTAAGAGGGAAACATCTGACTCAAGGAACAGTGTGGGAAAGAAGAGTTCAATTTCAGCCGTTGAATAAGAAGGAACTGTTCCATCAAGTCAGATTTCAGTTGAGCTAGGCTGGTATCAGAGTCATAGAGGAGAAAGTGAGGTCTGCAGATGCTGGAGATCAGAACTGAAAATGTGTTGCTGGAAAAGCGCAGCAGGTCAGGCAGCATCCAGGGAACAGGAGAATCGACGTTTCGGGCATAAGCCCTTCTTCAGGAATGGAGAAGGGCTTATGCTCTGATTCTTCAGGAATCAGAGTCATAGAGACATACATCACAGAAACAGATTCTTCAGTCCAACCAGTCCACGCTGAACAGAATTTCAAATTGAACTAGTCCTGGCCCATATCCCTCCGAACCTTTCCTGTTCATGGATTTATCCAAATGTCTTTTAAATGTTGTAATTGTACTCACATGCATCATTTCCTCAGGAAGTTTGCAAGTCACCCTTTGTGTAAAACAAAAAATGCCCCTCATATATTTTTAAGCGATATGGGCCGGGTGCTGGCAGGTGGGACTAGATTGGGTTGGGATATCTGGTCGGCATGGATGGGTTGGACCGAAGAGTCTGTTTCCATGCTGTACATCTCTACGACTCTATGACTCTCTTCTCTCACCTTAAAAATGTGCCCCCTAGCCTTGGAATCCCCCAGCCTAGGGAAAAGGCAACTACTATTAACTCTATCTATACCACTCATTATTTTATAAACTTCTATAAGGTCATCGCTCAACCTCCTACACTCCAATTAAAAAAGTCCAACTCTATCCAGCCTTTCCTTATAACTCAAATCTTCCTGTTTAATCATATCCTTCCTATAACTGGGTGACCAGAACTGGACACAGCTTTCCAGAAGTGGCCTCACCAATGTCCTGTACGACTTCACCAATGTCCTATATAACCTTACCAATGTCCTATATAACCTCACCAATGTCCTATACGACCTCAACATGACTTCCCAGCTCTTATATTCAAAGAGCTGAGCATTGAAGGCAAGCATGTTAAACGCCTTTTTAACCAACCTGTCCACATGTGATGCAAATTTCAAAGAATTATGTACCTGACAGGAAGGTGAATCACTGATTTAAAAACTCATTTGAGCGCCAGGGCCCTCCATTTTTGTTTCAGCAGCGGGAAGAGCAGGAGAGTTGACCAGGGGGCTAACAGGAAGGTGAATGACTGATTTTAAAACTTACCTCATGAATAGGCGGAGCACATCCTGAACAGGAGCAGACACAGGACAGCTGAGTAAGTGAAGTAATATATTTGGGTGGTTGTGTCACCCGAAACACTACTTAGGTAGTGTCTTCCACCCATCCCCCTCCTCTAACCAAAAAAAAAAGGTTCTGTGCCCCAGGTTGATAACGTAACTAGTTCTTTCTCATTCTATATTTTTCTACAGTCTCCTCAGGAATTTAGAACAGTGGGAATGGCGGTTAGGGCAGTTAATTGTTCCTCCTGCAGAATGTGGGAGGTAAGGGTCACTAATAGTGTCCCTGCTGACTGATCTGCGGGAAGTGCACCCGACTCCAGCTCCTCAAAAATCGCGTTAGGGAACTGGAGCTGGAGCTGGATGAACTTTGGATCATTCAGGAGGTGGAGGGGGTTATTGAGATGAGTTATAGGGAGCTAGTCACACCTCAGGTACAAGAAAAAGGCAGATGGGTTACAGTCAAGGGACAGAAAGGGAACTGGCAGTGCAGGGATCCCCTGTGGCCGTTACCCTCAATATTTGGATATTGTTGAGGAGGATGACTTACCAGGGGTAAGCCAAGGGGTACAGGTCTCTGGCACAGAGTGTGTCCCTGTTGCTCAGAAGGGAAGTGGGAAGATGAGCAGAGCATTGATCATTGGGGACCCTATAGTTAGGGGGAGAGATAGGAGGTTCTGTGGGAACGAGAGAGATTCACAGTTGGTGTGTTGCCTTCACGTGCCATGTTTCATGACGCCTTGGATCGTGTTTTCGGGATCCTTGAGGAGGAGGGAGAGCAGTCCCATTCATGGTCCACACAGACCAACAACATAGATAGGAAAAAGGATGGGTATTTAAGGCAGAAATTCAGGGAGTTAGGATGGAAGCATGGTTTGTTGTCCATGCCACATACTAGCAAGGCAAGGAATAGGGAGAGAGAGGATTCGAACACATGGCTACAGGGATGATGCAAGAGGGAGGGTTTCAGATACCTGGATAATTAGGGATCATTCTGGGATAGGTGGGACCTCTACAAACTGAATGGTCTTTACCTGAACCAAAGGGGTACCAATATCCTTTTGGGGGGGATTTGCTAATGCTCTTCGGGAGGGTTTAAATTAATTCAGCAGGGGATGGGAACCGAAATTGTACTTCCAGTGTCCAGGAGGTTGACAGCAGTGAGGTCAGAAATGAGGTTCCAAGAGTTCACTGGCAAGCAGGAAGGTGGTTAGAAGTGTGTCTACTTCAACACCAGGAGCATCTGGAATAAGGTGGGTGAACTTGCAGCATGGGTTGGTACCTGGGACTTCGATGTTTTGACCATTTCAGAGACATGGGTAGAGCAGGGACAGGAATGGTTGTTGCAGGTTCTGGGATTTACATGTTTCAGTAAGAACAGAGAAGGTGGTAAAGGTGGTGGTGGGGGTGGGTGAGGGGGTGGCATTCTTAATTAAGGACAGTATTATGCTGGCAGAAAGGACTGAGGTAGTATGGGCTAAGGTTAGAAACAGGAAAGAAGAGATCACCTTGTTGGGAGATTTTTATAGGAGAAAGTGAGGTCTGCAGATGCTGGAGATCAGAGCTGTAAATGTGTTGCTAGAAAAGCGCAGAGGTCAGGCAGCATCCAAGGAGCAGGAGAATCGACATTTCGGGCATAAGCCCTTCTTCAGGAATGGGAGATTTTTATAGGCCACTGAATAGTTCCAGAGATGTAGAGGAAAGGATAGCAAAGATAATTCTGAATAGGAACATATCTAACAGGGTAATTGTTATAGGGGTCTTTAACTGGAAATACTATCGTTGAGTATTTTAGATGGATCAGTTTTTGTCCAATGTGTACAGGATGATTTCCTGACACAATATGTAGACAGGCCAACAATGGGCTAGGCCACATTAGATTTGATACTGGGTAATGAACCGGGGCAGGTGTTAGATGTGGAGGTGGGTGAGCACTTTGGTGATAGTGACCACAATTCGGTTATGTTTACTTTAGCAATGGAAAGGGATAGGTATATACCACAGGACAAGAGTTATTGCTGGGGGAAAGATAATTATGATGTGATTAGGCAAGATTTAGGATGCATAGGACAGGGAAGGAAACTGCAGGGGATGGGCACAATTAAAATGTGGAGTTTATTCAAGGAATAGCTACTGCATGTCTGTTATGAAGTTGTAGGTGTAATGTACCTTGAAGAGAGTTGAAAGGCCGGCAGGGACTTAGCAAGCACACAGAGTAGTGGAAAATGTAAAATGTAACAGTGGATTGAACGACCAGCTAAGAGCTGTGTTGCTAGGATACAGGATACCTAGATGAGGGCATAGAAAGACGGGTTAGTAAAAAGGATGGCACTGAGGTCGGTGGAGTTGTGGATAGTGCTGAAGGATGTTGCAGGTTAGAGGGACATAAATTAGCTGCAGAGCTGGGTTGAGAGGTGGCAAATGGAGTTTAATGCGGAAAAGTATGAGGTGATTCACTTCAGAAAGAGCAACAGGAATAAGGAGTACTGGGCTAATGGTAAGATTCTTGGTAGTGTAGACGAGCAGAGAGATCTGTGTCCATAGATCCCTGAAAGGTGCCACCCAGGTTGATAGAGTTGTTAAGATATGGTGTGTTAGCTTTTATTGTAAAAGGGATTGAGTTTCAGAGCCATGAGGTCATTTTCAGCTTTACAAAACTCTGGTGTGGCCACACTTGGAGTATTGTGTACAGTTCTGGTCACTGCATTGGAGGAAAGATGTGGAAGCTTTGGAAATGGTGCACAGGAGATTTACTACAATATTGCCTGGTATGGAAGGAAGGTCTTATGAGGAAAGGCTGAGGGATTTAAGACTGTTTTTGTAAGAGAGAAGGTTGAGAGGTGACTTAATTGAGACATAAGATAATCAGAGGGTTAGATAAGGTGGACAGTGAAACCCTTTTTCCTTTGGTAATGGCTAACATGAGGGGACATAGCTTTAAGTTGAGGGGTGATAGATATGGGATAGATGTCAGAGGCAATTTCTGCCTGCAACAGTAGTAGCCTCTCCAACTTTAAGGGCATTTAAATGGTCATTGGATAAACACATGGATGAAAATGGAATAGATAGGCTTCAGATTGGTTCCACAGGTCAGTACAACATCGAGGGCCAAAGGTCTGTTCTGCAACACTACCCAAGGCCCTATCATTAATTGTATAAGGCTTATCCTTGTTTGTTGTACCAAAATACAATACCCCACAGTTATCCAAATTGAACTCCATCTGCCTTTTTTCAGCTCATTGCTAAAAGCAATTCCATAATGCACAAAGCAATTCAAGCTAAGGTAGTAAAAGTGAGGAGGGCTCAAGTTGAAAGTCAAGTGTTTTGAATTATTATTAACAATGAGAAAAAGAGTGAAATAACAGTCATAACTGGTTCTTTAGGCATTCCATATTAAGGGAAAACTAAAAAAATGGAAAGAAATGAAACCAGGAGAGCTAAGTAATGAAACATGTTTTGTTTCAAGCCTAGTAGTTTGACCAATTGAATTGCATCTGGAATACAATGTCTTACATTTACCTTTAAAATAAGAAAAAGTTAGGGTCGAGACCATTTTCTTAATATATTAGAGGGAGTTGGTCTGCTCCATAAAAAAGGCAATGACTATTCCAGCAAGACAGAATCTAACTACTGCCTCTTAATGTAGATCACTTTACCATTGAGGAATCTTCTTCAATCAACATCCTGGGGGTTACCATCGAAAAGAAACTGAGTTAGTTTAGCTGTCTAAATATGGCGGCTATTACAGCAGGTCAGGGGCTTGGAATTATGCGGCAAGTAGCTCACTTCCAGTCTCCCCAAAGCCTATCAACTATCAACAAGGCACAGGTCAGGATTGTGATGGGTTAATCTCCATTTGCCTGGATGAGTGCAGCTCCAACAACACGCAAGAAGCCTGATATCATCTAGGACAGAGCAGCCTGCTTAACTGGCACCACATTCAACATTTTCAACATTCAACCCTACATCAGCAGTGTGTACCACCTACAAAATGCAGAGCAGCAACTCACCAATGCTTATCTCACAGCACCTTCCAAACTCACAAGTCTACCTAGAAGGATAAAGGCAGCAATTGCATGGAAATACCATCACCTGCAAATTCTCCTCCATGTCACACACCATCCTGATTTGTAAATATTTCATATTTCCTGTCACCTTCTTAAAAACACTGTGGGTGTCCTTACATCCAAAGTATTGTGATGTTTTAAGAGGGCAGCTCAGCAGCACCTACATCAGTGTCTATATAGATGGAAATAAATGCTAGCCTAGCTATCCTACAACCCATGAAAACATAAAGATATAAATTGTTTTAAATATGTTGTTAATTAAGTTGGATTATTTTGCCACTTTGTTCGCGAACGACTATAGGATATACATACAACTCGGATACCTAAGTGAACATATTTTCCATTTTCATCCTTTTCTGCTAAGGAGCTTCCCTCTTTTTCAAGTTCTTTGCGATAACGCTTTATGTTCTTAATCATCAAGTCCTTCCTGGTCAGTTCATAATGGTTGGGGAAGTGGTTTACAATCTGATCATCTGAGAGACGGTAGCCATTTTCAACACTGAACACATTCCGGATGGTCTGTACACTCATCCTGCATTTTAAACACAAGGCCAGGAAACGGATTAATAGAATCTTAATTGCTGTTAGGAAATATAAATTTAATAACAGGTAACATAAAATACCCAAAGTTAAGTACAGACCAAAGCCATTGGGTTAGCTGCCGTAAGAGATGGAAAATTCACAACAATGCTTAAGGTTTATTTCTCATTATCAAGATGCAACTGACACTGGAAAAGATAATACTAAATAGTTCCTCCCCGCCTTCTTATTGAGCCACTGCAGTCTCGGTACTCTCATAAAGATTTTAGTGAAACAGATGGTTTTGCAACAATCCAAATTCTCATCTGTTGAAAATTCAATTTAAATTCCCATGTTTCCAGATGGAATTTTAACTTTTATCCTACTGGGACACTAGCTCAGGCTTCTGAATTACATAACCACAATAGTATCTTTCCCAAAGGATACAGAAGATATATTGTCCAGATAGAACACTGCATCTACTCTTAATGATGAAAAGATTGACATTCTGATAAGTGGATAAAAATCTTGATATTCCCGACTCTAATAAATAAAAACAAATTATATTACATTCTTTGGAATTGTAATAGATTGCACTTTTGAAATTATATTAATGTTATTAATATGTTGGGTGATTATTATAAAGCCATAAGTACTCTAGTTGTAATGATACTAATGGATTGAAGACAGCCATTATCATAATTAAACCAACACAGCTGTAGAAGATGTGGTAAACTTCTACATCATATGTCATTGTGGCACTGTAGTACGGTGCTCCAGAGTGAAAATTCTTAGATTTCAACCCAAAGGCTAGTATTTTAGCTTTGGGCAGGTGACCATATGTCAGAGATGATATCTGGATCATCAGCATGTACAGGCAGGTGGCCTCAACAATTTTAAGAGGAAGAGCCATTTAAGAGAAGCAAGCAGGGAAGCTAATCATTGAAGAGTGGTTGCTGGGTCGTTGCAGCAATAGCTCACCATGATACCTCATTTAAAAGGCACATTCAGGCAGGTACAAGGTAATAAAGAAAGGGCTTGTATCAGCCATACATCTTTCTGTTACAAGGTGGTACACGTGGAACCTGAGAAGCTGAGGAGGACAGGCTGAAAGCAATACCAATGTCACCCTTAACACAATGGGTATTGGGTGTATGCCACCTCTTATTGCTGTCAACCTCTGTTCTAGCAGGCCACACATCTCCACCACCACTTGCCTAGAGACATGCAGTCCTAGCAACCATTGGTGCTCAGACATCTCCATGAAGCTGAGCCTCTGATCGTAAACCCTTTAAACTGGGCAATACCATCTGCAAACATGAGGTGCCCTTTTGCCCAGCTGCAGCCTCTTCAACCACGTCCAGTACCCAAGTAGACAAGCTCCCTGATTGTTGCACAGCCAATCCTTATGGCTGATTCCACATCTTAACTACTCTGCAACTTACTGAGGCACTCAAAATCTGAAAGCATTGATTCCATAGCCAAATGAGGTCTCTATTGCAATGAGCGTCTCAAGAACCTTGACCTGCCTGTAATCAGGGAGCTGGCCCCATGTGGATCTATGCTGTTTTACCAGCAGCACCCCTCCCTGCCCCATTCCCATTCCCCTTCCCATTCCCATAGCCATGGTTCCAGCAACATTTTGCCCAAAGTTTCTCCTGTCAGGACTTTCCCTCTCAGGGAAAAGATCACACTGCAAAAGAAAACTTGCCCAAAATGTGAAAGAAGCTCATGATGAAAATATTCAGGTAAAATATTGCAAGTATTTTTATAAACTCTGTCTTACAATACCTGTTAGTAAGCACAGCACAAGTACACCAGCTGTATTATTGGAAGCTTGACTAAACATAATAAAAAGGAGTGGCCTTAATGAGTCTGCTGGCATATTGGTGAGCAGCAAGCACACTGAATGCATGGTAAGCTTCAGGACCCTGAGTTCAACTGCCCTGGGAGTTGATCAATGATCGGCATCAACTCTACGAGCACCTGTGTTGGACCCAAATTCTTTATTGCGTTGTGGATAGTTTTTAGACATTGCTACTAATGCTGAAAAGGTACTTAAAAATTGAAATGGAACAGGATCTTTAGTGTAGCGTCATGCGATCCTTTGCGTTGGATCATGTGATTGCTAGGTCACATCAATGACTTTGCTCCTGCTGGACCTACATTGTCATAATCAACCATCCTATTTTTTTCAGATTGTCCCATATTTTTAATGCATAACAATTGCCTAAACAAATTTTCCCCAGGGCACCATCTGTCCTGCTTTCCAAGCTGGAAGTCTGGAATCCCAAAGCACCAGTTATCTGGAATTATTTTCAGCACACAAAGCTCATTCCCATCACTCTGCAACAGTTTTGGATTCAGTGAATCAATGCAAGGAATAATGGAAAACTTTGACCTGAATTTTCTCATCCTCTGAAAGATATTAGCAATGGCAAGACAGTTGGGAAAATATGGTGAGGTCAGAAAAATGAGAATCTCAATACCGCAAAAAAAACAGTCTGATTCTCCACTCAAGTTTTGAATGGCAAGCCAAGAATCTCACTAGATATTGATGTGGGACCTATTCGCCTGCATTCAGTCTTATTACTGCCTATTCTTGCCTCATTGGTAAGCAATTTTTATTCTGCCACTCTTTTGACTTACAGATTTCACAAGCCTCCTGATAACATCTGCTGAGAAGAAGCCAGCTGTGGAAGAATTGCTTTCCTGAATGTCTGGGCCCTCCACCTCCAAGCTGCATATTATTTTTCTCTAAATAATTCTCCCAAGGAGGACTTTGCAGCTTTGATAGTGCCTGTGTTTGCCTTTGTCAATTCCAATGTCTAGGTCGATGCTGGTTGGTCCATCCGGTTCCATTGCATTTCGATTTGGTAGCAATTTGATACAGCTGAGCCACTTGCTAGGCCATGTCAGAGGACACTTAAGAGACAGACACATTGCTGTGGCTCTGGACTCACGTGTAAACAGGACCAGGTGCCAATGCAGGTATCTTTCCCGATAGGACATTGATAGAGAAATATGGACTTAATTCTGAGTGGTAAAAACGAGGTAAAAACAATGACTGCAGATGCTGGAAACCAGATTCTGGATTAGTGGTGCTGGAAGAGCACAGCAGTTCAGGTAGCATCCATGGAGCAGTAAAATCGACCACTAATCCTTAATTCTGTGTGGGCGTAGAGAGGGGCTAAATACTGTATTTGCGAGGGAGAAGGTGCCAATTACAGTGTGTGGGTGAAGGGATGCGAATTTCTGTATGTTTGGGGAGATGGGAAAGAGGGGCTTGTTTACTGTGTATGTGAGAGGAGGCTAACTACTTTGTGTAAGGGGAGGGAGACGGGGGCTAATTATTCTTTACACAGAGTGTGGTAGGTGCCTGGAATGCGTTGCCAGCAGAGGTGGTAGAGGCAGGCACGGTAGATTCATTTAAGCTGTGTCTGGACAGATGCATGAGTAGGTGGGAAGCAGAGGGATACAGATGCTTACGAATTGGGTGACAGGTTTAGACAGTGGACTTGGATTGGCCTAGGCTTGGAGGGCCGAAGAGCCTGTTCCTGGGCTGTAAATTTTCTTTGTTCTTTGTATTCTGTGTATGAGTGGTGGAGGAAGTGCTAATTACTGTTTGTGAGAATGGGGTAAGAAGAGGCTAATTATTGTGTACTTAATGGGGGTTGGGGACTAAGTACTGTGTCCATGGAGTAGAAGGGGCTAAGAATTGTGTGTGTCAGGGAGAGGAGGAAAGAAAACTAATTAATATTCCACTGCCTTTGCTTCCTTTTCCCTCTTGTGAAGGTTCTCCATGCTCCTGCTAGTGACTTCAAGGAGAAAAGCAAATGCAGAGAAAGTGGCACTGCCAGGCTGATAGTATACATGCAAGTTCTTTCTCTTAGTGAGATGCTGGAGTTCCTCTTTACACCTTACCAACTCTCACTCACTGACTACCACCCCTCACCCCACTACTCCACCCTAACCTCCGGTAGGCCAAAGTCCACCTGGATTTACTTCTTAAAAGTTAGCCACCCTGATAATGCCTTTTCCTGTAAATAATACTTCTCTAAAGCATTATGGTCACCTGATACGATAAAATATATTTATAAAATTATTGGTGGAACAAAATGCAAACAAAGCAAAAACCTTCACAGCTTAAATGTGACTTTCAATATTTGTTTTTGTTTACATGCCTTTATTGTTGCTCATTTATTCACAAGCTCTTCAATCTTGACCTTTGCCATTAAGTTACTTTGTGAACACTGTATTGTATCTTAAGATTCAGGAAATAAAGGCTACAGAACCGTAAGGGAAACCTTACTGATATGCTTTGAATCTATGTGTTGAAATATGACTCTCCAGCCTCACTTAGCTAAGTCCCTTTCAATAAAGCTAAGAGTAAATAAAGAAAGCCTTAAGGTATGTTTTCTAGCCTGCCATATGGCCAGTAACACTGGAATGGAATGAGTAATTGGCAATTGGATAAATCAATTGCAGATCCCTATCACTGGATCTTTGTCACTTTTGATAGGAGCTTCTAGGTAGGCATTTGAATTGATTGAAAGTATCATCATCAAACTCGGGCACAGGTTTCAATGAAACATTGCAGTGCATTTAAATTAAGCACAGTATGATTTCCATCTGTTTACAATGTACTTGGACTTTGTGCTTCATGTAAGATGGAGCCTTTAAGCCTTTTAAGTGTTAAAGCTTTTTGGTATTTACTTTAATTGTCTAGCTTTGCAGTAACCTTTTAAAACTTTTTTTCAGCAATTAATGTAAAATATTTTCATTTTATATTTTGTCTCGATAGAAAGTGCATCACGTTGAGAGCCACTGACAATTTTAAACTGCAGGTCAACACAATCCCATACTCTGGATTACTTAGTAAATATTGCCTAATTATTGAATCACATCGAATGTTGAACACTATGTTTTGGATTTTGCGAGCATGGTCTGGTTTGTATAGTCAGTACCTTGCCTGTTGCAGACAGCTGAAGGGCCATGTTGTTGATGCAATCTGCCAGTCTTTGGGATGTATTGTTTACATTCCCATCATTACACATCACTGAAGTTCATTACCAGAGTACTCATGTGTGTGATAAACAGAACATCTTTTTGGCTTGATAGTGCCATTTTGTTCTGTGCAAACATCACACCTGGTGCTACTGCATGGTCATTCTGGCAGGGACTAAAGAAAGAAAATTCAATTGCAGAGCTTGAAGTAATGCCATTTTTTTTCTGTGTATGTATTTGAGAAGAGCGGGTGGTTCTTGATTAAAATCTCATTTGAAATATGGGACAGGACTTTTTGAGTGGCATGACTTCCCACCCTGCCATTTTAGGGTTGATAGGGAAAGCATCAACACCAACTCTGGCTGCCCTTGAACCATTTACTTCTCTGTGTGGTGTTATCTGCCTAAGATCAAGAGTATCTCCCACTCCCATCAGAGAAAAGAAAGTTTCACCTTCATTGGCTGTCAGCTCTGAAACACCAGTCAACGATACTTGAGTGGGGCCTTCACTGGGACTACAGGCAGCTCTGAAAGAGATTAGCTTATCCATGTAGCAGATTTCAGGTAAGTCTGATGTAAGAGGTAATTTCGGTTTAAACTTTAAGATGTGCCTGGACCACAGACTGATCTATAATAAAAGACAAAACCTTTGTTTCTTTTCTAACAACCATTTTATATACTCAAAAGTAGAGTAGTTTAAATTGTGCAGAATGCTGACAATTTGTGAGCTATAGTAAAAGCATGCAGGCTCTTGATTAATGAAGCCATTCACACAGCAAAGAAGGATGAGTCCTTCGCTGATAAGACTCCAGGATGGGAGTACGACTTGAGACATCTGTTTCAAGATTAAAGCTTTTGACTGATAAGACTACAGGGTGAGAAAAACAACAAACTTTGGAGACTCTGGAGCCTTTTGTTGCAGACTTTGTGATAAAAATAATGATGTTTTTAAGAATGTGAACCTCATGGCTTGTTGGAGCCAAGGAGAGGAGGGATTTGTCCTATAAATAATGGAGACTTTGTAAGCCTCAGCGCGCCTTTTCTTTAAGGGTGCCCGACTCTGCAGACTTGACTTGTTAATAAAACTTTGTTTTCCTGAATTTGTCTAGAGCGATTATTGAGAAGCGATTTTCGTTTCTAACAACTTGGGGGCTCGTCCGGGATCAACACTCCGGCCGCAAGGGGAGTTGAGGAAGGATATCGGAGAAGGTGCACCCTGCTGAGTTCAGCAGTCCCTGATTCCTTGCTTGTCGCCCCGCGCGGCTTGAGCGAGTGATATCCGGGAGGCTCAGGAAAACAAAGGAGGGGTGTACCCGAGGCAGTGGGGACGGTTAACGATCGAGTAATTTCGGTGCACCGAACCCAGGTAAGACAAAACTTGCGGGGACCGTGTTTCCGGAGGACTAGGTACCTACGGGGTGCCTGTGGATTTTTTTTTTCTACAGAGACGTGGGACTCAAGAATCTGGAGGCCGGGGCTCGCCTGTGAGGGATTTTGCAGAGACCGTGTTTGAGGAGGAACGTGTACCTACGGGGTGCCTGTGATTTGTGTCACAGAGACGTAGGACACAGGAATCCAAAGACCGGGGGTGCCTGCAAAGGAACCTGGGCGATCACGGGACTGAAGGTCCGGGAATTGGCTACATTGTGATAGATTATCACGGGAAAAATACGAAGTCCTCGGAAATGGGAAATAAGGGATCTAAGGTGATTAAGGGAAAGGTAGGCTTAAACAGGGACAATGACACATACCCCGGGGTACCTGACGATAGTCCGTTAGGGAGAATGCTAAATAATTGGGATCAGGCTGGAAGAAAGGGAAAATCTAAAAGGAAGATGGTAAAATACTGTCAAAAGTGGTCCCAGAAACCTATTCAGGGCGACTCAGTGTGGTGGCCTAGATTCGGTACTGACGAAGACTGGGTCCGGCAAGCCCTCATTTTATATGTCAATTCAAAACCTGATGTTAATCTGGAAGAAAGTGATTATGCCCTTTGTTGGCTGCCGGTTACGATATCTTGTCAAATGCAGGTAACTAATAAAGACACGAAAGGGCAGAAAGAATGGGACCCTTTAGATCACTTACCGCCGCCCTACGTGACCCCGTCTGCCCCACAGAATGTTCCTTCGGGTGACGACGATTCAGGGGAAGGGGAAGAAGATGGGGAGGAATCACAAACTACCTCAGGGGTACAGACCAGATCTCAAGCTGAAAAGGGTCACAGACAAAACCCTGTCTCGATTGCAAGAATGAATCCACTCCGGGAAGTGCCCATGGGGGGCGAGGAAGGAAGGACGGGATATGTGAACGTTCCCTTGACGAGTACTGAAGTACAGAATTTCAGGAGGGAGATGAAGGGTCTACTAGAGGACCCCATGGGACTTGCTGAACAATTGGATCAGTTCCTGGGTCCGAATACTTACACGTGGGAAGAGATGTGTTCCATCATGAAAACATTGTTCTCTAGCCAGGAGCGTCAGATGATACGACAAGCTGCGCTCTTGGTCTGGGAGAGAGAGGGGGGAGAAGGAGGGGAGCAGAAGTTTCCCCTCACCGACCCCGAGTGGGATAAGAACACGGAGGGAGGACGGCGCAACATGAGAGACATGCGGGAATATTGGATAAAAGGAATAAGACACGCAGCCCCAAAGGGGCACAATTTTACCAAGGCCTTTGGTAATCATCAAAACCCGGAGGAAACCCCTACGGACTTCCTAGACAGGATTAGGAAGAATGTGCAGCAGTTTGCTGGGGTGGACCCTGAGACGGACGTGGGGCAACAACTCATACGGGTAGAGTTTGTATCAAAGGCCTGGCCGGACATACGAAAGAAGTTAGAGAAAATGGATGATTGGGATAGTAAATCTTTAAGTGAATTACTACGAGAGGCGCAAAAGGTGTTTGTGAGAAGGGACGATGAGAAGCAAAGGAAGGCGACAAAGATAATGATGCAAACGGTGCAACAAATGACAGCTGGAAGAAAGGAAAAGGGAGAGCCGTGGCAGAAACAGGAAAGGGGAGAGTCGTGGCAAGAGCAGAGGAAAAGAGAACCATGGCCGGAACAAAGGAAGAGTGGAGGAACGCGAGACCGCGACAGGGAAACGAAGAGGACACTCAGATGTTACTATTGTAATGAAGAGGGACATTTTAAACGGGAGTGCTCCCGCTACAAGCGGGAGGTGAGGTCGTACGCCCTGATGGAGGAAGATTAGGGAGGTCGGGGGTTCCTACCCTTGGGGCAAAAGGACTATCGACAGGAACCCCTGGTAAACTTGAAAGTAGGGCCCCAAGGATCGGAGATCACATTTATGGTGGACTCGGGAGCCGAAAGATCAAGTATAATCCAAATACCCCCCGGCACCCGAGCAGGAGGAAACGTTATGGGGGTATCTGGAATTGGAGGACAGAAATTACAAGTCCCAGTGGTAGAGGACGTGGAAATTGGATATGAAAACAGAACTACTAAATGAGACCTCCTTCTACTGCCATCGGCGGGATTTAATTTGTTAGGAAGAGACTTGCAGGTCAAACTAGGGATCGGAACGGTACCAAGTAACGGGGAAATGGTGGTAAGGTTGTTCGCCCTCACCGAAGATGATGATCAACAAATAGACCCGGAAGTTTGGTACCGAGAGGGGAACAGAGGGGGTCTAAACATCAAACCTCTCCAAATCACCATGTTACCAGGAAGAGGCCCGGTAAGAAGGAAACAATACCCGATTGCTATGGAAGGACGGGAGGGGTTACAACCTGTGATAGAAAGATTAATCACAGATGGACTACTGGAGGAATGCATGTCCCCTTTCAATACTCCAATACTCCCTGTGAGGAAGCCGGACGGGACATATAGGCTGGTGCAAGACCTGCGGGGGTTGAATGAAGTAGTCCAGGCTAGATACCCGGTGGTACCTAATCCCTACACGTTAATGAGTAAAATTCCCCCCGAACATGAATGGTTCAGCGTAATAGATCTGAAGGATGCTTTTTGGAGTTGCCCGCTTGACGAAGAAAGTCGGAACCTTTTTGCCTTTGAATGGGAGAATCCCTTCACAGGACGAAAGCGACAGTTAAGATGGACGGTCTTGCCGCAGGGATTCACGGAGTCACCCAATTTGTTTGGACAAATACTGGAGCAGATCTTAGAAGGATTTCAGTGTAACGCGGAGAATCAATTGCTCCAATATGTCGATGATCTCTTACTCTCAGGACCAAGAGAAGAGGAGGTACGAGCAGACACCGTTGCCCTGTTGAACTTCCTGGGGAAACATGGTCTACGCGTCTCCAGGACAAAACTCCAGTTTGTGGAGCGAGAAGTAAGATATCTGGGCCATCAAGTCAGTAAGGGGCACCGCCGTATCACGCCAGAACGAATATCAGGAATTACGGGTATGCCAATACCCAGGACGAAGAAGGAAGTCAGACAATTCCTGGGACTAGTAGGGTATTGCCGGATATGGATTGAAAGTTACACCACTTTAGTAAAATTTTTGTACGACAAACTGGGACAAGAAGGACAAAAGGTGGACTGGTCAGATGAGGAGGAGCAGCGATTTAATATTATTAAAAATAAACTGATTCGAGCTCCGGTATTGGCTTTACCCACCCTGAAGGAACCGTTCCAGTTATATGTTAATAGCGCCGGCGGAATTGCCCAGGGTGTGCTCACTCAGCTGCGGGCAGGGAAACGTCAGCCGGTTGCATTTTTGTCAAAAATGTTAGACCCTGTGTCACGTGGATGGCCGACCTGTATACAGGCAGTGGCAGCTACGGCAATGTTAGTAGAAGAGGCCCGAAAACTTACCTTTGGAGGAAGGATCACAGTATACTCCCCACATTCGGTTAGTGCCATACTGGCTCAGAAGGCTCACCGCTGGTTAACAGACTCTCGCATCCTAAAGTATGAGACGATTTTGATGACCGGGAACGATCTCAATTTTGCAAAAGATCTCAGTTGCAACCCAGCCCAGTTTCTGTACGGACGTCCTGCAGACGGGGAACAGGAGCATGATTGTGTGGAATTTGTGGACTTGCAGACCAAAAGCCGAGAGGACCTGCAAGAAGCCCCGCTGGGTGAGGGACAGGAACTGTATATCGACGGGTCCTCCCGGTGCATCAGTGGAGTACGATACAGTGGCTATGCTGTTATAGATGGTGCAACGAAACGGACGATTGAGTCTGGACGACTGCCCGGGAAGTGGTCAGCCCAATCCTGTGAGTTGTACGCCCTCCAGAGGGCCCTGAAGCTGTTGGAAGGGAAAGTGGGGACCATATATACTGACTCAAAGTATGCATACGGAGTCGTTCATACTTTCGGGAAAATCTGGAAAGAGCGAGGATTGATAACTTCCCGGGGAAAGGAATTAGCTCACGAACAAATGATCAGCCTAACGTTGGAAGCCCTGGCGTTACCTACGGAACTTGCAGTAGTCCATGTACCCGGTCACCAGAAGGGGTCGACACCGGAAGCGGTGGGAAACCGGCTGGCAGACGAGGAAGCCAAGCGGGCAGCGGTCGAAAAATCCGTCCAATTGTTAACGTTAATACCGTTGAGGGAGGGCCTCGCTAAACAACCCGTCTTCACCCAGGGGGAGATTGATAAAATGGATCAATTGGGTGCCCGGCTAGATACTAACGGGAAGTGGACGGTTCCTGATGGGAGACAAGTACTGAACAAACAGATCACCCGGGGTATTCTGCACCGCTTACACCATCAGACCCACTGGGGGGTGCAAGCCATGTGTGACACAATCCTGAGAGACTATGTATGCAGGGGGATATACACATTAGCCCAACAAGAGGTAGTCGGATGCCCCACTTGCCGGCGTATTAATCAGAAAACCATGCGTTCTATGCCAGCTGGTGGTCAACCCCTAGCGATTAGGCCATTTCAGAGGATCCAAGTTGACTTTACAGAATTACCCCCAGTACAGAGATGGAAATATCTGCTAGTAATAGTAGACCATTTCACTCACTGGGTAGAGGCTTTCCCAACTGCCAAAGACGATGCACCAACCGTGGCCCGACTGTTGTTAGAGAACATAATCCCGAGATATGGCATAATGGAATCTATTGACTCCGATTGCGGGACGCATTTTATTTCTAAGCTACACCATTTGATCTGTAATGCCCTGGGCATCCAATGGAAATTCCACACACCCTGGCATCCTCAGAGTTCGGGTCGAGTTGAGAGAATGAATGGCACGCTCAAGACCCAATTGACTAAGCTGATGTTAGAAACTAAGTTACCCTGGCCAAAGTGCCTGCCCATTGCCCTAATGAGGATACGTACGGCACCTCGCCGAGATGTCGGGGTTTCCCCCTATGAAATGCTCTTCGGATTACCGTATTGGAGTAAGGTTGATGGATGTCCCACTCTACAAGGGGGGGATGTATTTATCCGAACCTATTTACTGGCCTTATCCCGTTCTTTTGCAGAACTCCGAAGGAAAGGTCTCCTGGCTCAGACTCTGCCGCTCGACTTCCTCCTGCATAAGGTGGAGCCCGGAGATTGGATACTTGTTAAGACCTGGAAGGCCGAAAAGCTCCAGCCGCGGTGGGAAGGTCCGTTCCTGGTTCTGTTAACAACTGAGGCAGCTGTTCGAACGAAAGAAAAAGGGTGGGTCCACGCATCAAGGATAAAGGGGCCCGTTCCGCCTGAAGAAGAAAGCACCTGGACATGCGAACAAGGGGACAAGCCGTTGTCGGTAAAACTGAAAAGACAGCAATAATGAACTCTACTTGGACTGTATTGGTGGGGATATTGATCAGTTTACTCCTGTATGTGGGGGAGGGTGAGGGGAGATGTGACAAATGTCGAACTACAGTAAGACTTGGGATTCGAATCTATTCGGGATCATTTGTGTCCCATTCCTATGTGGACGATAGGTGTTACGATGTGAGTGCACGCCATGAATGTTGGGAGGATGGGAGACCCTATTATCAGGTATATAATAAAGGATACGGTGGCAAAATCCATGGATGCCCTATAAATGACCGCTGGGTGTGTATTAGCAAAACTGGGAGGCGGGACCTATCCTCCGTGTTGCTCAGGGAGCAGGTTGACAGAGTCAAGGAGACCAAGATACAGATCCCTGATCGGGGGTTGGGGAAAGAGCAAGACCGACAGGGAACGGTCGTGCTCCCTAAAGTGCCATCTGTATACGAAGAGGTAGAAGGACAGATTAAACTCCCTGATGTTACACAAAACCTGTTTATTGATCTCACCTCTAGAATAGCCACTGTTTTAAATGTTAGCAATTGCTGGGTCTGTGGGGGGCCGCATATGTCGGAACAATGGCCGTGGACTGGTCAAAGCTTAGACATAGGGGAATTGCTGCAAACCACTTGGACTCGTGACAACGACAGAAAAAGCCAGGGGTGGAGACTGACAAACAGCCCTGAGGGCCAGTTCTGTATTGAAGGCAAGGGAACCGTGAAGGTAGGGATTAGCCCCTGTCAGAATATATTGGATGCAACCACGCGAGTATGGTGGCCTGAGAATATTGCTTGGTACATTGCAAACCGAGATCATCAAAATTGCATTCGGTTACGTTCTGATTCCTCCTCTTACGAGCTCAGTGCTGACTCTTCCGATGGCATGAAAAGAGTGTGGAGCGGTGGTTGTCAGGGGAATCAATGCTGGAATAATCCTGTCCAGACTCTGCCACGGGGTCAACAATCCGAATACTGGAATTGCAGTGGTCCTGGTCCTTATGAGGGCGTCCCTGGGGTAAAGGAGTTGTGGGATGACGTTGTGAGGCAGGGAGGGCCTGCTCCAGATGGCCTATTTTGGATATGCGGTAATCAGGCATACTCCAAACTGCCCATGGGATGGGCTGGGGTATGCTTCCTGGGTCTAATACGACCTGCGTTCTTCCTATTACCCCGGGAGGAAGGCGATGATTTGGGAGTTAAACTCTTTGACTCCCTGCGTAGGTCGCCAAGGGATATCCAAGTCGGTGATTGGGGGGATGAGTGGCCACCGGCCCGGATTATTGAATACTATGGGCCGGCTACTTGGGCACAGGACGGATCATGGGGATATCGTACTCCTATCTATATGCTAAATCGAATTATCAGGCTCCAAGCAGTCGTAGAGGTCATTACTAACCGGACTGCTCTGGCCCTAGAGCTGTTGGCTCAGCAGCAGGATCAGATGAGGGCTGCTATATATCAAAACCGACTTGCCTTGGATTATCTGTTGGCCTCGGAGGGGGGTGTGTGCGGGAAATTTAACCTGACAAACTGCTGTCTAGAAATTGACGATAATGGTAAAGCGTTTTTGAAAATTTCCGATGAAATTCGGAGATTGGCCCATGTGCCAGTACAATCTTGGCGTCCTCTTAGTGGCATCGGATGGTGGGATGGTCTCCTAGGTGGTAGCTGGTGGCGCACGGCGTTGCTGGTGGTTGGGGGCGGCATGATTCTTCTTCTCGTATTACCCTGCCTAACTCCCTGTATTCAGTTTTTAATTCAGAAAAATATTTCCCGACTCCAGGCAGTGGTGGTTCCACAACATGGGACACGGGAACTTAAAGTGATGTTGCTGCGAAAGACCAAGGATTTCCCGGGCCCTTGAGGGAAGGGGGGGGGGGCTTATCTTGGTCAGGCACATCTTAAAGAAAGAAAAGGGTGGAATTGTAAGAGGTAATTTCGGTTTAAACTTTAAGATGTGCCTGGACCACAGACTGATCTATAATAAAAGACAAAACCTTTGTTTCTTTTCTAACAACCATTTTATATACTCAAAAGTAGAGTAGTTTAAATTGTGCAGAATGCTGACAATTTGTGAGCTATAGTAAAAGCATGCAGGCTCTTGATTAATGAAGCCATTCACACAGCAGAGAAGGATGAGTCCTTCGCTGATAAGACTCCAGGATGGGAGTACGACTTGAGACATCTGTTTCAAGATTAAAGCTTTTGACTGATAAGACTACAGGGTGAGAAAAACAACAAACTTTGGAGACTCTGGAGCCTTTTGTTGCAGACTTTGTGATAAAAATAATGATGTTTTTAAGAATGTGAACCTCATGGCTTGTTGGAGCCAAGGAGAGGAGGGACTTGTCCTATAAATAATGGAGACTTTGTAAGCCTCAGCGCGCCTTTTCTTTAAGGGTGCCCGACTCTGCAGACTTGACTTGTTAATAAAACTTTGTTTTCCTGAATTTGTCTAGAGCGATTATTGAGAAGCGATTTTCGTTTCTAACATCTGAGAAATTCATAGGGAGATGGGACAGCAATATGCTAGGCTGCCAGATTTGATTTGATGGTATAGGCCTGGAAGTGGAAATTGAACTTATGACCTTTTGACTCAGAAGCAAGAATGTTATCACTGAGCAACAAGTTACAGACAAAAAAAAACTGCAGATGCTGGAATCAAAAGTAGACAAGGCGGGGGCTGGAATAACTTAGCAAGCCAGGCAGCACCAGGAGGTGGTGAAGTCGACGTTTCGAGTATAACTTCCTCAGGAATGGAGGTGGGGTAGGGGGAGCTGCAGATAAAGGGTGCGGAAGGGCTATGGTTGGGGAGAGGGGCAGAATGGTGAGGTAATGGTAGGTGAATACAGGTGGTGGGTCGATGGGAGGAATGAATGCAGTTGGTAGCTAGAAGGAAGGGTTGGTCAGAGGGAAGAAAGGGAGGAATCGGAGCTGGAAGAGGAGTCGGGGGGTGGGTGGGAAGGTTATTTAAAATTGAAGAACTCAGTGTTGAGTCCTCCAGGCTGTCGGCTGCCCAGGTGGAAGATGAACTGTTGTTCCTCCAATTTGTGGTCTGATTCGCTGTGGCAATGGAGGAGACCAAGGATGGACATGTCGGAAAGGGAATGGGAAGAGGAATTGAAATGGGTACTGACTGGGAGGTCAGGGGTGGAATCAATGACTGCATTGGTGCTGCATCCTGCACCCAGACTGAACTGGAGCAGTTCATTGATTTTGCCAACAACTTCCACCCTGCACTTAAATTTACTTGGTCTACCTTGGATACCACCCTCCCCTTTCATGACCTGTCCATTTATATCTCCAGCAACGGTTTACGGATTGAAATTTATTACAAACCCACAAACTACCTGGAGTACATCTCCTTCCAACCAATATCCTTCAAAAACTCCATCCTGTTTTCCCAATTCCTCCGTCTCTGTTACTTGTGCTCTGACAAGACGTTCTATTCCCAAGCATCCCAGATATCCAGCTATTTTAAACAATGTGCTTCCCTCCCCACCCCGCTGTCATCCAGACGTCGCTCCACTGCATCTCCTCCATTCCCTGCTCCACTGCTCTAAACACCCCCCAAACATAATAAAGACAGGGTCCCTCTTGTCCACACTTTCCATCCCACTAATCTATGCATCCAATGTGTCATCTTCAGACACTTCTGCCACCTCCAAGTAGACACTACCACCCAGAACATCTCCCCCTCCCAACCCCTCTCTGCCTTCCCTTCGCCGCTCCTTGGTTTGTGGCAACCCTCCTCCGAACCCCGGTACCTTCCCCTGAAACCGTAAAAGATGGAAAACCTGCCGGCATACCACCTCCCTCACCTCCATCCAGGGCCCCACCCAGTCCTTCCAGGTGAAACAGAGATTCATCTGCCTCTCCTCCAAACTAATTTACTGTATCCAGTGCTTCTGGGATACATCAGTGAGACCAAACATTAATTTAGGGAACATATTGTCAAACATCTCAGCCAGGACCGTAAGGGCCAGCCTGACCTCCCTGTCACTGCCCATTTCAATTCCCCTTCCCACTCCCTCTCTGACATGTCCATCCTCAGTTTCCTCCATTGCCACAGTGAATCAGACTGCAAATTGGAGGAACAACACCACATTTCCCACCTGGGCAGCCTACAGCCTGGAGGACTCAACACTGAGTTCTCCAATTTCAAATACACTCCCTTCCCATCCCACCTCTTCCCTTCCATCCCTCCAACCTACCCTTCCTTCTAGCTATCAACCAGATTCATTCCTCTCATCGACCAAGCAGGTTGTACCCACCATCTGTATTCACCTAGCACTACCTCACTACACCGCCCCTCTCCCCACTTATAACCTTTCCCCCGCCACCATCTGCAGCCCCCCCTATCCCCACCCCAGTCCTGAAAAAGGGTTAAACCCAAAGTGTTGACTTCTCCACCTCCTGATATTGCTTGGCTTGCTGTGTTCTTCCAGCCTCCTCCTTGTCTATCCCTGAGCAACAAGATAGGAAAAGTTACATTGTTGGTAGGCAATCAAGTTTAATTTGATTTTAAAGCACAGTAAGTACAAGTTAAAGTGGCACCCCAGTAAAGATGGTGTATCAGCAAGATAAGCTGGTATCAAAGCTGCACTGCTCATACCTGCCACTATGGCGCAAACCACATTTCCAAACTCTGGAATTGTAGTAATTAGTGAAGGGAATGGCTCCAAAGTAATTTTAGTCAACAGACATTGGCAGAGCTGAAACATCCACTACATCAAGGCCAATATTTTACATGAAGAAAATGCAAAAATTGAACATCCTTATAACAGATACTTCAAATAATCTAATATAAACTAGCAAAATGAAGAATTTCAGAGTCAGAATAAATATATGTAATGCATAAAAACATCTTGATGTATTTTTCACAAATGCTGCCAGACCTGCGGAGTTTTTCCAGCAGTATCTGTGTTTATTTCAGATTTCCACCATCCACAGTTGTTTGTTTTATAATACGTCTTTAGATTAGATTCCCTACAGTGTGGAAACAGGCCCTTTGGCCCAACCAGTCTACACCAACCCTCCGAAGACTAACTACCCAGACCCATTTCCCTCTGACTAATGCACCCAATACTATGGACAATTGAGCATGGCCAATTCACCTGACCTGCACATCTTTGGACTGTGGGAGGAAACCGGAGCACCCGGAGGAAACCCACACAGACACGGGGAGAATGTGCAAACTCCACACAGTCACCCGAGGCTGGAATCGAACCAAGGACCCTGGCGCTGTGAGGCAGCAGTGCTAACCACTCAGCCACCGTGCGTCTTGATCAATACTTCAAGAAAGCAGTTCTGAGGAAGGGTCACTTGACCCGAAAAGTTAACCCTGATTTCTCTCCACACATGCTGCCAGATCTGCTGAGCTTTTGCAGCAATGTCTGTTTTTGTTGGTGAAGCCTTAAATGAAAATGCTTATCTTGATTTGGAATGTTTATTATTGTGCAAGAAATAGAAGACATCATTAAATTTGATTAGATTACTTACAGTGTGGAAACAGGCCCTTCGGCCCAACAAGTCCACACTGACACGCAACTCACCCAGATCCATTCCCCTACATTTACCCCTTCACCTAACACTATGGGCAATTTAGCATGGCCAATTCACCTAACCTGTACATATTTGGACTGTGGGAGGAAACTCACGCAGACACAGGGAGAATGTGCAAACTCCACACAGACAGCCGCCTGAGGTGGGAATTGAACCTGGGTCTCTAGCATTGTGCCACCGTGCTACCCACAGTGGAACATCTAAAACAACTAAATTGGGAAAAGTATTTTTACAACACTTTATTAATAGTGCTCTTAAGGGTGTCTTGCTGAGCTTGCACATGAAATACATTCCCAAAACCAATAAGATCAGACTAAGCAAACATGGCAGCAAATAGATTGACAAAGTACACAGTAACAATTTCATGAATCATATTGAAATAGCCAAAATGAGGTTGAAAGAAATCTAGGATTCTTAGTTGATTCATATCAAACATGCCCAAGCAATGCAAAGCAATATTTACAAAAACTGATAGGATGTTGGACTATGAAGTTAAAACAATGGAAAATACGTCCGAGGAAATATAACCAACCTGGATACTGTCATGGGGAGGCTGAGAAAGCTTAGGGAATGAGCTTCTGAGAGTGGAATATGTGATTGTTAGCTGTACAGACACAGTTCACTCACAATTTAAGAGAATGAGAAACAACCTCATTGAAGCATACAAGATCGTTAAAAATCACACAACACCAGGTTATAGTCCAACAAGTTTAATTGGAAGCACTAGCTTTCGGAGCGCTGCTCCTTCATCCGGTGGTTGTCACAACTTCCTGATGAAGGAGCGGTTCTCTGAAAGCCAGTGCCTCCAATTAGACCTGTTGGACTATAGCCTGGTGTTGTGTGATTTTAAATTTTGTACACCCCAGTCCAACACCAGCATCTCCAAATCATTACAAGATTGTTAGGATACTTGATAGCTAGATGCAAGAAGATATTTCCCATTGTGGGAAAGTCTGGAACCAGCAGGCATAATTTCAGAACAAAGAGTTAATTTAAGACAAAGATGAGGAAGTATTTCTTCTTTCAGAGGGGAGTGACTCTGTGGAATTCTTTACTGTACAGGGCTGTCAAGGGTGGTTGTTAAGTATATTCAAGGTTGAGACAGATAAATGTTTAATCAGTAAGGGAATCAATGGTTCAGTGGAAAGGGAGGAAAGTGGAGTTAAGATTATCAGATCAGCCATGAGTTGAATCAAAACTGAGTAGTGGAGCAGTCTCAATGGGCTGAATAGCCTACTTTGGCACCTATGTCTTTATTTTTTTCAAATTAAAGGCAGGAACAGAACTGGAAACTTAGTAAAAAGTAGTTTACAGGCTGATATCTGGACATTCTTCTTTACAGCAAGAATGATCGATGTCTGGAATAAACATATTGATCCACCAATGGGGTTGAAAACCTGGGAATCATTTGGCTAATGTAATGCCACTGTTTAAGAAAGGTGGTAAGGACAAGCCAGGGAACTATAGACCAGTGAGCCTGATGTTGGTGATGGGCAAGTTGTTGGAGGGAATCCTGAAGGACAGGATTTTCATGTATTTGGAAAGGCAAGGACTGATTAGAGATAGTCAACATGGCTTTGTGCAATGGGAAATCATATCTCACAAACTTGATTGAGTTTTTTGAAGAAGTAGCAAAGAGGATTGATGAGGGCAGAGCAGTAAATGTGGTCTATATGGATTTTATTAAGGCGTTTCACAAGGTTCCCCATGGGAGACTGGTGAACAAGGTTAGATCTCATGGAATACAGGGAGAACTAGCCATTTGGATACAGAACTGGCTCAAAGGTAGAAGACAGAGGGTGGTGGTGGAGGATTGTTTTTCAGACTGGAGGCCTGTGACCAGTGGTATGCCACAAAGATTGGTGCTGAGTCCATTACTTTTGGTCATTTATATAAATGATTTGGATGTGAGCCTAAGAGGTACAGTTAGTAAGTTTGCAAATGACACCAAAATTAGAGGTGTAGTGGACAGCGAAGAAGGTTATCTAGGATTACAAGATCTTGATCAGATGGGCCAATGGGTTGAGGAGTGGCAGTTGGAGTTCAATTTAGATAAATGTGAGGTGCTGCATTTTGGGAAAGCAAATAAAGGCAGGACATATACACTTAATGGTAAGGTCTGAGGGAGTGTTGCTGAACAAAGAGACCTTGGAGTGCAGGTTCATAGTTCCTTGAAAGTGGAGTCGCAGGTAGATAGGACAATGAAAAAGGCATTTGGTATGCTTTCCTTTATTGGTCAGAGTATTGAGTACAGGAGTTGGAAGGTCATGTTGCAGCTGTACAGGACATTGGTTAGGCCACTTTTGGAATATTGCGTGCAATTCTGGTCTCCTTCCTTTTGGAAGGATGTTGTAAAACTTGGAAAGGTTCAGAAAAGATTTACAAAGATGTTACCAGGGTTGGAACATTTGAGCTAGAGGGAGAGGTTGAATAGGCTGGGGCTGTTTTCCCTGGAACGTCGGAGGCTGAGGGGTGACCTTATAGAGGTTTATAAAATCATGAAGGCATGGATAGGGTAAATAGGCAAGATCTTTTCCCTGGGGTGGGGGAGGGCATAGGTTTAAGGTGAGAGGGGAAAGATATAAGAGACAGAGGGTGGTGCGTGTGTGGAATGAGAAGCCAGAGGAAGTGGTGGAGGTTGGTACAATTGCAATATTTAAAAGGCATCTGGATGGGTATATGAGTAGGAAGGTTTAGGAGAGATATGGGCCAAGTGCTGGCAGGTGGGACTTGATCGATTTAAGATATCTGGTCGGCATGGATGAGTTGGACCGAAGGGTCTGTTTCCTTGCTGTACATCTCTATGACTCTATGACTGTATGAGTTGGATGCTTCAATAGCAGGACAGCAGGGTCTCTCTGATTGGATGAATTCACATTGTGGATAACATCCTATCTGCAACTATCTTCAATAGGTCGCTATAGCTCTGCTTACTAACATTGGTGTGAAGGTGCCAGTGTTGGACTGGGGTGGACAAAGTTAAAAATCACACAACACCAGATTATAGTCCAACAGGGTTATTGGAAGTACAAGCTTTCAGAGTGCTGCTCCTTCATCAGGGAGCTAGTGGGACAGGATCATAGGACACAGAATTTATAGTAAAAAAATCAAAGTGTCATCACATTGATGCAACGTATTGAGCAAACCTAGATTGCTCTTAAGTGTTTAAGCACTTAAAATGGGTTGCAATTTTCGATTCATTAATATGTAAATGCCAGAATTCCTTTCAAGTCACATTTCCGAGATAACTTAAGGTTTTAAAAAAAGAGGGTGACATCTCAGCTCAGACAATGCATTAAAAGTGTAAGGTTAGAGTCTATTTCCAAAGTAGGAATTTATAAAATGTCACATGGACTGACTGGTTACAAACTTTGTGCTTTTTGAACAAAATAGCATGTATTTGAAAATGCAAATTAACCCCATAGATTTATATGTGTGTGTGTGCTTGCATGAGGGACAGAGAGAGTGAGAGTGTGTGCGTGTGCGCGTGCGAGTGTGATGGAGTATATGCCTGTGAGAGAGTGTGCGCATGAGTGTCTGTGTGTATGTGTGTGTGTGTATTGGATTGTATAGTGGGGTCCCCTGTCGTGTGAAATGAAAACAAGATCCCAGTTGAGGCCATCATCATGGGTACCGAACTTGGCTATCAGCCTCTGCTAAGCGACTTTGCATTCTTGCATATTCCGAAGTAGTCTTGGAGGATGGTCACCTTAAGACCTGAGGCCGAATGTCCTTGACTGCTGAAGTGTTCCCGACTGGGAGGGAACATCCCTGAGTGGCAATTGTTGCACGAGGTCCATTCATCCATTGTTGTAGCATCTAGTTGATCTCGTCAATGTCCCATGCCTCGGGGAATCCTTGCTTACAGTATATGAGACAGACAATGTTAGTCACATGAGTATATGCCGCACATGCGGTGGGTGGAGTCCCCACATGTAAAGGTAGTATCTATATCGATACTCTGACATGTCTTGCTGTTGTAGCCATGACAGGGTTGTACGATGTTGTGGTCAATGTTGTTCTGAAGGCTGGGCAGTTTGCTGCAAACAATGATCTGTTTAAGGTTTGGCAGTTGCTTAAAGGTGAGAAGAGGAGGCGTAGGAAAGATTTTGGTGAAGTACTCATCCTCATCGATAATGTGTTGCAGGCCGTGAAGAACATAGCGTAATTTCTCTGCTCCCTGGAAGTACTGGACAACGAAGGGTCCCCTATCGGTCGTATCTCGTGTCTGCCTCCTGAGGAGGTCATTATGTTTCTCACTATGGCTTGCTGGCAATCGATAAGTTTGGCATCATATCCTGTTCTTATGAGGGCATCCTTCAACATCTTCAGGTGTCCATCACATCCCTTCTCATCTGAACAGATCCTGTCTATGCATTGGGCTTGTCCATAGGGGATGACTGTTTTAAGATGTTTAGGGTGGAAGTTTGAGAAGGGCAGCATTGTGAGGTTATCCGTAGGTTTGTAGTAGGGTGAGGTACTGAGGCGCCCAACCTGGATGGAGATGCATGTGTCTAAGAATGAGACAGATACTAAAGAGTAGTCCGTGGTAAGTCTGATGATGGGATGAAACTTGTTGATATCACTGTGCGGTTGTTCCAGTGACTCTTCGCCATGAATCCTCAGGAAGAAAATATTGTGAATATATCTGGTGTATAGTTTTGGTTGGAGGTCCTGTGCAGAAAACAAGTCTTGATCGAATTTGTGCATAAAGATGTTGGCATTTTGGAATGTAAGTTTAGTCCCCATGGCTATATCATGTGTCTGGATGAAGAACTAGTTGTCTAACATGGAAATGTTATGGTTGAGGATGAAGCAGATGAGTCGTAAGATGGTGCCTGGAGATTCGTAAGTAGTTGGTACTGAGTACTGAGTTTGTTGCAGCAATGCCGTCATTGTGGAGGATGCTGGTATAGAGTGCTGAAATGTCCATTATGACAAGGAATGTTCCTGGTCGACTGGACCCCACTACACTGTATACACACACATACACACATTCTTACACACTCATTGCTCATGCAGCCATCTCTCATGCCCACAGTCTCTCTCAGACATGTACATATACACTCCCACACTCACACTCACGCGCATACCCTCTCACAGGCATATACTCAGTCACGCTGATACACACACACACGCTATTTAGTTCAAAAAGCACACAATCTGTAGGCAGTCAGTCACACCTTTAAGACATTCTCTGAGCTGAGATGTCACCTTTTTTTTGAAACCTTACGTTGTCTCGGGAATGTGACTTGAAAAATGTTCCTGGATTTACATATTAATGAATCCAGACCTGCAACCCATACTAAGTGATTAATTGTTCAATTAATCGCATCAGTTGTATGATACTCTGATCTTTTACTATAAATTCTGTGTACTATGATCCTGCCCCATGAGCCACCTGATGAAGGAGCAGCGCTCCGAAAGCTAGTGCTTCCAAAGAAACCTGTTGGACTATAACCTGGTGTTGTGTTATTTTTACCTTTACTAACATTGGGCCTTTGCTTGTGGTCATTGCAAGTGCTGTCAAGCTGTTTGCCCCTTCTTATAATGACAAACAGTGTTTTACTGTTAGACTGCTGACTTCAAAATCTGTCAGAAGAGACTATTCTACATGTTGTTTGTTTTTCTTGTAAATCTACATGTCTACGAGTGAGAAATAAGCAAGATGTTATAATAAGATGGTTAGATGGTAACCCTGAACCTGGGGAAGATCCCTAGGTTGATCCTTCCCTATTTTCTCCATATCCTTATTTGCAAAGATGTCTAAGGCTTGTAATTTATTAGATTCTCAACCCTTCAGTTCAAATCAATGCCCTTGCATTGTTTGTTTTGTAGTAGAAACAGAACAGTAGTCTGAGTGGCAAGGTGCTGTTATTTGAAGAAGCACCATTTCAGTAAAAGCTATGTGCTAAATCTATAGCATATATAATATGTCATGCAGGTTGTAGTAACAATGCAGTTTACTGGAAAGTATACAAAGTTGGTTGGCCAGATGTTTTAAACTAATTTTATAATAACAACATTTGGAAAGATCAAAATTCTGAGATCCTCAACAATACGTTGCATCTTGAATGTGTATGAAACTAAAGTACAAAGAGTACAATAGGTGAATGGGGGTGGGGATGGAGGTGATAGGTCCGAGAGGAGGGTGGAGCGGATAGGTGGGAAGGGAGATTGGCAGGTAGGACAGGTCATGGGGACGGTGCTGATCTGGAAAGTTGGAACTGAGGTAAGGTGGAGGGAGGGGAAATGAGGAAGTCCACATTGAAGCCCTGGAGTTGAAATGTTCTGAGGCGGAAGATGAGGCATTCTTCCTCCAGGCCTCGAGTGGTGAGGGAGTGGTGGTGGAGGAGACCCAGGACCTCCATGTCCTCAGCAGAGTGGAAGGGGGAGTTGAAATGTTGGGCCACTGGGTGGTAGGGTTGATTAGTGCGGGTGTCCTGGAGATGTTCCCTGAAGCGCTCTGTGAGGAGGCGTCCAATCTCCCCAATGTAAAGGAGACCACATCCATAGCAGCGGATACAATACATGACATTGGTGGATATGCAGGTGAAACTTTGATGGATGTGGAAGGCTCCTTTGGGGCCTTGGATGGAGGTGAGGGAGGAGGTGTGGGCGCAGGTTTTGCAATTCCTGCAGTGGCAGGGAAGGATGCCAGGAAGGGAGGGTGGGTTGTTGGGGGGCATGGACCTGACCAGGTAGTCACGGAGGAAACGGTCTTTGTGGAAGGCGGAAAGGGGTGGGGAGGGAAATATATCTCTGGTGGCGGGATCCGTTTGGAGGTGGTGAAAATGTCGGCGGATGATGCAGTTTATGCGAAGGTTGGTGAGGTGGAAAGTGAGGACCAGGGGTGTTCTGTCCTTGTTATAGTTGGAGGGGTGGGGTTTGAGGGTGGAGATGCGGGATGTGGACGAGATGCATTGGAGGGCATCTTCAACCATGTGAGAAGGGAAATTGCGATCTCTAAAGAAGGAGGCCATCTGGTGTGTTCTGTGGTGGAACTGGTCCTCCTGGGAGCAGATACGGCGGAGATGGAGGAATTAGGAATACAGGATGGCATTTTTGCAGGAGGTAGGGTGGGAAGAGGTGTAATCCAGGTAGCTGTGGGAGTCGGTGGGTTTGTAAAAAATGTCAGTGTCAAGCCGGTCTTCATTAATGGAGATGGAAAGGTCCAGGAAGTGGAGGGAGGTGTCAGAGATGGTCCAGGTAAATTTAAGGTCGGGGTGATGGAGACCGATACAATTACAAAATTTGAAAAGTTAGAAATCACACAACATCAGGTTATAGTCCAACAGGTTTATTTGGAAGCACTAGCTTTCGGAGCGCTGCTCCTTCATCAGGTGGTTGTGCTTCCAAATAAACCTGCTGGGCTATAACCTGGTGTTAGGTGATTTTTAACTTTGTCCACCCCAGTCCAACAACAGCACCTCCGCATCGTAACATTTAAAAAGGCATCTGTATATGAATAGGAAGGGTTTAGAGGGATATGGGCCAAATAGACAATAGACAATAGGTGCAGGAGTAGGCCATTCTGCCCTTCGAGCCAGCACCACCATTCATTATGATCATGGCTGATCATCCTCAATCAGTTTCCTGTTCCTGCCTTATCCCCCAACCCTTGATTCCACTATCCTTCAGAGCTCTATCCAACTCTTTCTTGAAAGTATCCAGAGACTTGGCCTCCACAGCCTTCTGGGGCAGAGCATTCCACACACCCACCACTCTCTGGGTGAAGAAGTTTCTCTTCAACTCTGTTCTAAGTGGCCTACCCCTTATTTTTAAGCTGTGTCCTCTGGTTCGGGACTCACCCATCAGCAGAAACATGCTTCCTGCCTCCAGAGTGTCCAATCCTTTAATAATCTTATATGTCTCAATCAGATCCCCTCTCAACCTTCTAAACTCAAGCGTATACAAGCCCAGTTGCTCCAATCTTTCAGCGTAAGATAGTCCCGCCATTCCGGGAATTGATCTCGTGAACCTGCACTCCCTCAATAGCCAGAATGTCTTTCCTCCAATTTGGAGACCAAAACTGCACACAATATTCCAGGTGCGGTCTCACCAGGGCCCTGTACAGCTGCAGAAGGACCTCTTTGCCTCTATACTCAATTCCTCTTGTTATGAAGGCCAGCATGCTATTAGCTTTTTTCGCTGCCTGCTATACCTGCATGCTTGCTTTCATTGACTGATGTATAAGAACATCTAGATCTCGTTGTACTGCCCCTTTACCTAACTTGACTCCATTTAGGTAGTAATCTGCCTTCCTGTTCTTGCCACCAAAGTGGATAACCACACATTTATCCACATTAAACTGCATCTGCCATGCATCCGTCCACTCACCTAGCCTGTCCAGGTCACCCTGTATTCTCCTAACATTCTCCTCACATTTCACCCTGCCACCCAGCTTTGTGTCATCAGCAAATTTGCTAATATTACTTTTAATACCTTCATCTATATCATTAATGTACATTGTAAAAAGCTGCAGTCCCAGCACTGATCCCTGCGGCACATCATTTGTCACCACCTGCCATTCTGAAAGGGAGCCGTTTATCACTATCTTTGTTTCCTGTCAGCCAACCAATTTTCAATCCATGTCAGTATTTTGCCCCTAATACCATGTGCCCTAATTTTGCTCTCACTAACCTCCTATGTGGGTCTTTATCAAAGGCTTCCTGAAAGTCCGGGTATACTACATCCTCTGGATCTCCCTTGTCCATCTTTAGAGTTACACCCTCAAAAGATTCCAGAAGATTAGTCAAGCATGATTTCCCCTTCATAAATCCATGCTGACTCTGACCTATCCTGTTACTGCTATCCAGATGTGTTGTAATTTTGTCCTTTATAATTGACTCCAGCATTTTTCCACCACTGAAGTCAGACTAACTGGTCTATAATTCTCTGTTTTCTCTCTCCCTCCTTTCTTAAAAAGTGGGACAACATTAGCCACCCTCCAATCCGCAGGAACTGATCCTGAATTTATAGAACATTGGAAAATGATCACCAATGCATCTATGATGTCTAGAGCCACCTCCTTCAGTACCCTGGGATATAGACCATCAGGTCCCGGGGACTTATCAGCCTCCAGACCTAACAGTCTCTCCAACACCATTTCCTGCCTAATATAAATTCCCTTCAGTTCAGGTCCTTCAGCCACTATTACATCTGGGAGATTGCTCGTGTCTTCCCAAGTGAAATCATGGCAAATGGGATTAGATTAGGTTAGGATATTTGGTCAGCATGGACAAGTTGGACCAAAGGGTCTGTTTCCATGCTATGCATCTCTATGACTCAGTACATTGATATGGATCGGAAGATATGAGGGATAGTTTATCTTCTAAATTTCTAAATTCTTGGAAGTGCACGGTCGGATTAGAACAAGTCAGCACGGATTTAGTAAGGGGAGTCGTGCCTGACAAACCTGTTAGAATTCTTTGAAGAGATAAGAAGTAGGTTAGACCAGGGAAATCCAATGGATGTCCTCTATCTAGACTTGCAAAAGGCTTTTGATAAGGTGCCTCACGGGACGCTGCTGAGTAAGGTGAAGGCCCGTGTGTTCGAGGTGAGCTGCTGGGATGGATTGGAGATTGGCTGTCTGACAGAAGGCAGAGAGTTGGGATAAAATATTCTTTTTCGGAATGGCAGCTAGTGACAAATGGGGTCCCACAGGGTTCAGTGTTGGGGCCGCAGCTGTTCACTTTATATATTAATTATCTGGATGAAGAGACTGGGGCATTCTGGCGAAGTTAGCTGATGATACGAAGTTAAGCGGACAGGCAGGTAGGACTGAGGAGGTACAGAAGCTGCAGAAAGATTTAGACAGTTTAGGAGAGTGGTCCAGGAAATGGCTGGTGAAATTCAATGTGAGCAAGTGCGAGGTCTGGCATGGACTATTTTTTAAACGGTGAGAAAATTCCTCAAGCCAAAGTACAAAGGGATCTGGGAGTGCTAGTCCAGGATTCTCTAAAGGTTGATTTGCAGGTTGAGTCCGTGAATAAGACAGCAAATATAATGTTGTCACTTATCTCAAGAGGGTTGGAATATAAAAGCAGTGATGTGCTTCTGAGACTTTATAAAGCTCTAGTTAGGCTATATTTAGAATACTGTCTCCAATTTGGGCCCCACACCTCAGGAAGAACATACTGGCACTGGAGTGTGTCCAGCGGAGATTTACACGAATGATCCCTGGAATGATAGGGCTCACATATGATGATCAGCTGAGGATCCCGGGAGTGTATTCATTAGAGTTTAGAAGGTTGAGGGGAGATCTAATAGAAATTTACAAGATAATGCATGGCTTAGAAAGGATGGATGCTGGGAAGTTGTTTCTGTTCGGCAGGGAGACTAGGACCCATGGGCACAGCCTTAAAATTAGAGGGGGTCAACTTAGAACGGAAAAGAGGAGACATTTCTTCAGCCTGAGAGTGGTGGGCCTGTGGAATTCACTGCCACAGAGCGCAGTGGAGGCTGGGACGTTGGGTGTCTTCAAGGCAGAGATTGATAAATTCTTGATCTCACAAGGAAATAAGGGCTACGGGGAGGATGCGGGTAAGTGGAATTGAAACACCATCAGCCATGATTAAATGGCAGAGCAGACTCGATGGGCCGAATGGCCTTGCTTCCACTTCTATGTCTTATGGTCTTCTTTTCTCATCTCTTGGCTGCCTACAACAAAATGTAATTATGCAGATAGTGCTTTAACCCCTTTACTGCTGTAAACTTAAAGAACAGACATGGACCAGTTTTCTTGTAATTTGAGTCAAAGAAATGTTAAATTTTTAGCTTTCACAATTTCCGAATATAAATGTGACAAACACCCACTTTGAAAACAAACAGATGCTCACAAACAAGAAGATTATTATTAAAGCTCTAACATGCACTTAGACAAGTAATGGAGTAGAAAGAGAACAGTCACTTGTTTATATGGTCCTTAAGATGATTATTGAAATCATGTGGGCCTGAAAGATTCTCTCATGGTTCCCTGGAAACAATGGAGATTTACATTTCTGGCCATTTCAGTTAAAATTGAAGCCAAGTTCCTGGAGTAAAGAAATATAACTTTGCAAGAAAAATAATTGGTCACCCCTTTTCTCTGGCTAAGGTGATGTGAGAGGCAAAGTCCCTTATTGTGCTGGGGAAAAATATCCCCCAGTTTTATGTCCCAGACTGATTTGCTAGGCAGTCACTGTGGTTACTAATTCCCTCTCCAGCCACATTCAGCTATCTGACGGCACTATCGATGTACACTGAGGAAACTCGATTATCCGAATACCAATTATCCGAAAATCGATTACCTGAAGGAAATCTCAAGGTCCCGATAGAAACATTACATCAAAGATGTGTTTCCAGCGTCTTTTGTTTACAGTGATTAAACAGGCACTGTCTCCAAATGACTGACTGCCCGCCCTCTCTCTCTCTCCCCACTCTTTCCCTGGAATACACCCCCTACAGAGGGGTGTACCCTAACCCCCAAACTTCCCAGGAATAATCTCTCCAACATTGTCCGGTACAGGGTAAACATGGAACCTGTCAAAAAGTTGCAGTAAAAAGTTGTGAGTGTAGCTGTGTGTGGGTTTGTGCGCTATTTGGAGACTTATCCCACAAAGGCAGCAGCAGTCTTGTTGTTGGTGTGCAGTCCGGATGCCCCGGAGAGAGGCCGGGGGGTGGACAGGGCGCGGTGGGGGGGGCTGTGTTGTGCTGGGGGGGGCGGGGTTGGACTGGGTTGGGGGGGGGCAAGGTAGGACCAGGTTGGGGGGGGTCGGTGCTGGACGGGGAGGTGGTGATGGGGGCTGGGGCTCGCGCGTTGTGTGTGCTGCTACAGTCTCCTGAATAGGGAGCAGACTTTAAATCTCTGAGCCCCAGAGGAAAGGCATTTAATCGATTTTCTTAATAATCAATTAGTACCCACCCATCACGTTCGGATAATCGAGTTTCCACTGCTCCTTTGTTGATGTAATGATTGGAAGCCAAAGTATTGGACACACATATTTGATATCAAGGTTCCAGCTCTAATAATTCTCTCTGAATAATTTTATTTGTAATTCCATATTTGCAAGTCTAGTGGTCATTGCCATTTTAAATCTCCAGCACTGAATATTGAGGGGTAATCAATTAGCACCTGAGAGGACCATTTGTATTTTAAGCAATTTCCTTGAGATATGTTCAGGCACATTTGTATCCGCCTACCCAAAAACGACAAAGTAGATCATTTGATTCTGTTCAAGTCTATTTTGTGAAGGTACGGTGTTCATATTCCATATTGCTTTTTAAAAGTACAACGTCCATCTTTCATTAAGCGTTTACATGGCAGTAATAATATGATAAGCAATGAAAGGGCTGTAAGGTTCTGTGATATGTGGAAGTAACAGTAAAAGGTAACTCTGAAAGGTAGCACAAATATTTGAAGGATCTACGGTGAGGCAATCCACATACTGAGAATTCCTGCCACCATCTATTGGACAAGCTCTATTGCTATTCTTTTCAGTACGATGTTCTAGAGTTTCAGATACACTTTTCCTTATCTAACCATCTCAAGCAACAATACTGTATTTTCGCTTCACCGATGAGGGACTTTGGGAACTATACCATTCTATTACTTATTCTCAAACTCTGTCCAAAGCCCTCATATTTCCCACCCTTTGGCACTTCACCATCCTTCTGATGCAGCTTGCTGACAGTCTTTAGAAAAATTGAACTAAATGTTGTCTTTACAGAGTACTTTTGTGTACAATTCCCTTTCGTCTCCTAACCCTGTGAAACCACATTGTCAAAAGAAAATCTGGTTTTACAATTCAAGAAGAATTATACGGCAGCTGTTGGAACATCCTGAAAAACTGGAGAATTGACCAAATATAAAACGTTAGGTGAACTGGCCATGCTAAATTGTCCATGGCGTTCAGGGATGTATAGTCAGGGGTAAATATAGAGTAGTAGGGAAATGGGTCTGGGTCGGTTATTTTTTGGAGGGTTGATATGGACTTGTTGGGATAAATGGTCTGTTTACACACTGTAGGATTCTATGAATTCTACTTTGCTCCAGATATCCTTCTTCACCATCTGATCTTAAAATTCCTGCAGCATGCTCGCGATATATCAAAATTGCACAGAGTAGATGCTTTCAAAAAATTCTGGTACTATTGTTTTTGATTCATAATTCCAATGTCTGTATATTCAGTAATCAAATCAGAATCGACTGATTTACTATTCTACAGTTTACTCACCAATAAAAATTCCAGTCCTCATTTGCCGACACCTGGATCCAGCCTCTTTTTTCAAAGTTATTTAAAAGCACAGATTTATCAATGTCTGTTACCCATTTCACTTTTCCTGTCATGATTATTCTGATGAATGTGAACTATCACAGATTCAGTTAACCCTGTGAATGAAAGAAATGAAGTGCACTCATGACAACATAAAAATAGATAGAAATCTGTACAAACCATAAATATTATTGACTTATTGCAAAATTTTAATTTTAAATTTAAGGATTTTTGTTATTTCATGAGGGAAAATTCTTAATGTTATCATGCTTTTGTTCCAGATTAATTAATGAATATGAATGCGTTCAAAATTTCATTGTAGCTGTTTCTATATTATAAGTCAGTTTTGAAACTCTGTAGATAAAACGTATCTGAAGTACATGTGACTCCTGTTTCATATTAGCATGGTTGATATTTAATTCTCCTCTGGTGTGACTAAGTAAGCCCCTCAATTATATTAAAATGCTCAATGAGAAGGTCAACTGCCACTTCCTTAAGGAGAAATCAGATAAGCAAAAAATTCCAGTTTTGCTAGTGATGAGCATATGTCCAGAATGAATATTTGAAAATGTTGAGAGAAGTACATTTTGCCAGTAGCAAATTGGATTGCCCGTGTATCTTATATATAGTATAACTTCTAGTAGAGTATTTTAATAGCATTTTTACTGTGGTGTCCACTGCAGTAAAGTATACATATAATGCAGGCTGACATTCCACTGCAGTACTGAGGGAATGAAATTCTACCATTTTTATGAAACGTTAAAAAAGCGTCCATGCTGGGTACCCTTAAAGTTTGTGCGAAGATTTGTAGCTCGGGTGCTCGTTGTTGTGGTTCTGTTCGCCGAGCTGGAAGTTTTTGTTGCAAACGTTTCGTCCCCTGGCTAGGCGACATCATCAGTGCTTGGGAGCCTCCTGCGAAGCGCTTCTTTGATGTTTCCTCCGGTGTTTATAGGGGTCTGTCCCTGCCGCTTCCGGTTGTCAGTTTCAGCTGTCCGCTGTAGTGGTTGGTATATTGGGTCCAGGTCGATGTGTTTGTTGATGGAGTTTGTGGATGAATGCCATGCCTCTAGGAATTCCCTGGCTGTTCTCTGTCTGGCTTGCCCTATGATAGTAGTGTTGTCCCAGTCGAATTCATGTTGCTTGTTGTCTGCGTGTGTGGCTACTAAGGATAGCTGGTCGTGTCGTTTCGTGGCTAGTTGATGTTCATGAAGGCGGATTGTTAGGTGTCTTCCTGTTTGTCCTATATAGTGTTTTGTGCAGTCCTTGCATGGTATTTTGTACACTACATTCGTCTTGCTCATGTTGGGTATCGGGTCCTTCGTTCTGGTGAGTTGTTGTCTGAGCGTGGCTGTTGGTTTGTGTGCCGTTATGAGTCCTAGGGGTCTCAGTAGTCTGGCAGTCAGTTCCGAGATGCTCCTGATGTATGGTAGTGTGGCTAGTCCTTTTGGTTGTGGTATGTCCTCGTTCTGTGGTCTTTCTCTTAGGCATCTGCTGATGAAGTTGCGCGGGTATCCGTTTTTGGCGAATACCTTGTATAGGTGTTCCTCTTCTTTTTGCAGTTCTGGTGTACTGCAGTGTGTTGTGGCCCTTTTGAATAGTGTCCTGATGCAGCTTCGTTTGTGTGTGTTGGGGTGGTTACTTTCATAGTTTAGGACTTGGTCTGTGTGTGTGGCTTTCCTGTATACTCTTGCAGTGAATTCTCCGTCTGGTGTTCTCTGTACCATCACGTCTAGGAATGGGAGTTGGCTATCCTTTTCTTCTTCTCTCGTGAATCGGATTCCTGTGAGTGTGGCGTTGATGATCTGGTGTGTTTTTTCTATTTCCGTGTTTTTAATAATTACAAACGTGTCATCGACATATCTGACCCAGAGTTTGGGTTGAATTTGTGGTAGGACTGTTTGTTCTAACCTTTGCATAATTCCCTCTGCTATGAGTCCCGAGATTGGTGATCCCATGGGTGTTCCGTTGATTTGTTCGTATATCTGGTTGTTGAATGTGAAGTGTGTTGTGAGGCACAAGTCCAGTAGTTTAAGTATGCCGTCTTTGTTGATAGGTTCAGCGTCCTGTTTTCTGTTCTGTATGTCCAGTAGGTTGGCTATTGTTTCTCTGGCTAGGGTTTTGTCAATCGAAGTGAACAGTGCCGTCACGTCGAATGATATCATGGTTTCTTCTTTGTCTATGTGTATATTTCTGATGATGTCCAAGAATTCCTGTGTTGATTGTATAGCGTGTTTGGATCCGCTGACCAGGTGTTTCAGTTTCTGTTGTAGTTCTTTGGCCAGTTTGTATGATGGTGTCCCTGGTAGTGATACTATGGGTCTGAGTGGGATGTCTGGTTTGTGTACTTTAGGTAATCCATAGAATCTGGGGGTGTTGTTGCTTTCCGGTTTCATTCTTTGTAGGTCAGCTCTGGTTATCTGTCCGTTTTTTTGTAGATTCCTTAGTGTGTTATTTATCCGATACCCAACATGAGCAAGACAAATGTTGTGTATAAAATACCATGCAAGGACTGCACTAAACACTATATAGGACAAACAGGAAGACAGCTAACAATCCGCATATATGAACATCAACTAGCCACGAAACGACACGACCAGCTATCCTTAGTAGCCACACACGCAGACAACAAGCAACATGAATTCGACTGGGACAACACTACTATCATAGGGCAAGCCAGACAGAGAACAGCCAGGGAATTCCTAGAGGCATGGCATTCATCCACAAACTCCATCAACAAACACATCGACCTGGACCCAATATACCAACCACTACAGCGGACAGCTGAAACTGACAACCGGAAGCGGCAGGGACAGACCACTATAAACACCGGAGGAAACATCAAAGAAGCGCTTCGCAGGAGCGCTTCCCAAGATGATGTTGCCTAGCCAGGGGACGAAACGTTTGCAACAAAAACTTCCAGCTCGGCGAACAGAACCACAACAATGGGTACCCTTAGTTAGATACGAAAGACCACTACTTCAAATAAGAATGCCTAAGTTTATCCCAGTGTCCTGGCCATGTTTAGCCTTCAGTCAAAATCAATAAAATATGTTGCTGTGCATTTTGAGATGAAAATAATACTGAAGCTAACAGCACTCATTATTGTTATGTGACAAATTGGAAAGCAACTGCACATGTTGTTAAATCTGGAAGAACAGAAGATGATGTCAGATTTACTATGCTGCTACACAGGCTTTGTTATATCAGTTTTGCATCAATTCAGTCAGCATCGAAACAAACCAAAAGTATTAAGTTGTGGTAACTAGTCACTAAACAAACCTCATAATGCTAGGGCAGTGTTGCTTGTCCTGCTCACATCTGCCACTGATCATTTACGGAGTGCACAGCACTGAAAGAGATCTCTAAACACTGGAAGTTATCCTGATTACTGTGATTCAACAAGGCAGCTCATACTCATCTTTTCAAGAGCAAATAGGGATGAAGAATAAATGCTGGCCTGGCCAGTGATGTCCATGGAGAAAGTGAGGACTGCAGATGCTGGAGATCAGAGTCAAGAGTGTGGTGCTGGAAAAGCACAGCAGGTCAGACACCATCCAAGGAGAGGGAGAATTGACGTTTCAGGCATAAGTCCTTCAGCATGAACGAATAGAAAAATCTTTGCATGTCTTCACTGCTGACCACAGACCAGGGTTAATATGTAGTCATCATCGCACTAGCCTGAATCAACCAGAAACAGTAATCATTAGCCGATTGATTCTCCTACTTTTCTCCATTACCATTGGGGCTCCATGCAAGAACCTCTAGCAATGCCCTTACCAAAACTCCCACACACCAGAGCTTGTTATCGCACGGCCTGCTATTACACACAACCCACTGTTAGCCACTAATTGTCCCCATTAGTAGCCATTAACTGTCCTTCTCTCTCTTTGGGCTCTATTTCCATTTATTGTTTACTCATCTCCCCTTCCCCGCCATTCTATCTCCTGCATTAAAAAAACAATTTTTTCCTAGCGACCGTCAGTTCTGAGGAAGGTTCCCAGACCCAAAAGGTTAATTCTGATTTCTCTCCACAGCTGCTGCCAGACCTGCTGAGCTTTTCCAGCAATTTCTGTTTTTGTTGGAGCATATCTGATATTGGAGTCCTTTCTTGTGACCAAATTATGCTTCCCTTTTACAGCAGTAGCTACCATAATATGGTCTGTCTTCATTCACAGACACACAAGAAATCTTTTGATGTTTAAATAGCTTTTCAGTCTGTTTGTCAATAAGTGAGTTGAGGTAAGCCGGCAGAGTGGCAGGATGGATAGGATGCCAGATGGGAGGAATGGTAGGATGGCAGGGTGGTGAGATTGGGTCAGGGGCCAGGGCTTTGGAGTGAAGGATTCAGTGACATTCAAATGGGTTTTGAAAGTGCATGGGGTGAGAGGGTCAGGGGAATTGGAGGAATCAGTGGAGGGGGGGTTGGGGGTGGAGTTAAATGTTTAAGTAACCTGCCTTGGATATGTTTCCTGAGTAATATTCAGGGAATTGAGTCAAATATCTTCCCAAGTCTAAATTGAAATCCAAGACATTCACACAGGCATTGGGAAAATTGTCCAATTAAAAAGCTGAAACTTCCTGGGTAATAATATGCAGTCAGTACTTGGGAGAGGGGTCCCAATGGGTATCTTTTGGTGTATGTCTGGTCCCCAAAGATTGGAAGGTTGGGGACATGTTGATCATGGTACTGTACGGCTGTACAAACTGGCTGCTACATTCCAATATGGCAACGATTGGAAAGGATGTGATTGCTTGTAAAGTGTTTTGGTATGTCCTGAAGTTAAGGGCTATAGCAACAGAAGTTTCTCCCCTGTGTTATAAACAGGTAGCTATAACAAAACTGAGCTTACCATTATTAATTTCATTTCTCATCTTACTGCAATCTTACTATTATCACGGATTCCTGCAGCCGCCCAGACTATTGCTCAGACCCATTAGGAGTTTGGATGCAGTGAGTAAATATGTACAGTGTTAACGTTTCGGGTCAAGTGACCCTTCCTCAGAACCCTTCACACTGGATCCGTTAGTTCTGATTTATACCCACAGAGGCTGTTAGATCTGCCGAGCTTTTCCAGCAATTTCTGTTTCTGATATACAAGCATCTGCAGTTCTTTCGGTTTTTAAGTATGTTCGACTGCACCAGTTCGACGGATACCCTTGGCCGAAAATACTCGTAGTAAAGGATTTCCCATTTTCTTTCTTGCAATCATGTCCTTTTATTTGTTTGTCTTTCCCTTTCATCCTGTACGGCGCAGATCAATGCTTGAGGTTTCTTTTTGGAAGAAAAATATTTTTTTCAGCACACTCTCAGGTTCCAAGGGCACATGCCTGGCTGATAATTTGCGATACAACTATTCAGGCAAACCTTACCTGGGTGAGAGCTCTGCAAATGTGGCAATTTCATAAATTTTCTAACCAGCAATTTATCGGAGTCGCCTTGTTTACCTTTGCATGTTAGATTGTTCCTTAGCAACCAGTAACGCTGAGCCTGGGAGAGGCCTAAGAGTGCAGAAGTAGCAGCATTGCCAAGATTTTGAGGTTTTGATGTAGAGCCTTTTAGATTGATTATGCTCAGTTTGTTTATATGATATATTGGAGTTATTTAGCTATTAATAGTCATTTGCATGCTTCCGTGACACTTATGTCTGAATATACAACAACTTTGCAACTGACAGAAAATGTGTGTGCACGGATACACATTTTCCCGAAATGGCTGTGCCTGTTACTGGAAAATCCGGAATCTCTCAGGTTGCACCATTTTCTAACATCCCGCTATTTCATTCGTTATGTTTCAGGACCAGCATCGGTCATTTTCACAAATGTTGAACAAATTGGCAAAGCTTACTTCCAAAACTATTACTTTAAATATTCTGTAAACTCCGATAATAATCATCATGAAACATAGACTGTAATGATGTTGATCATACTTTTCATTCTGAGAATACTGGAAAAGCCAGATCTTTGGTATGATTTAACTTGATAAACCATAATGATTTACAGAACTGTATGTGTGGATGAACCAAGTGTAAGAAAATAAGGAGCAAGATTCCAGGGTTGAATTGAAACACAAAAATATCATTATTGTACTAACTTGAAGCAAAACAAACATAAGCAAAAATAATATTCATAAATATTAATGAATATAAAGCATAAACACTACATATCCAAATTAGATTCTAGCATTCAGGATTAATATGAATTAACAGACAACAGACTGGCCTGTTGAGTGGTTGAGGATATGGCAGATTGAACATTACCTGCTGAAGTGCAAAGTTATCCACTTTGGTAGAAAAAGTAAAAAAGTATGTTTTGGTGAGACTTAGAAATGTTTGTATTCAGAGAATCCTGAATGTCCTTGTACATGAATCATAACACAGTAGTCAATTACAAAGACAAATAATTGTTACAAAGGGACTGAAGTATACAGAAGTCTTACTGTGGCCAAGTTTCCTTACCTAACAAAAGAAAATAATTAACCGAGAGAGAGTGGTACAGTGGTTCATTACTGTTCCTTGCCATTGTCTTATGAGGAGAGATTAAGTCTACTCGGCCTAGATTTCTCCAAATTCACAAGGATGGAAGCTAATGCAATTGAAGCATATAAATTTCTTAAGGAACTTGTCAGGTGTTAAGAAGATACACTATATGAATCTGTAATTTTATCAGCTGGTGTATATAGAATTTAAAAAAAATACTTTTGCTAAACAATGAACACTGATTTGAAGTATCTGCAATCACTAATTTGCACCAATGAAGCCTTATTCTACAGATATGTAAAGTTTACAAAGACCCCAACAGACACAATGGCACATCTGGATATGTGAATAGCTTCTTTGCTTATTAAAATGAAAGATGGTTAATTCATGAGTTAATGGCCGGAACATTGGATAAACTAATCATCTTTGCTATAAAAGGAATCTGAGTGAGATGTGAGATATCTTTCATAGTTTTTGGAATATACAGCCAAGATGGAGAAAGGTTGTGTTTTACAAACTTTTGTGTGGATGCTGAAACTAGGAGTGAGGAGAGAATGTGTTGGCTACCAAAGGGAGCAGCTTCCTCTTTCTACAATATTACATCCATGTCTGCATTCTGCATTGCTTGGAAATGTCTACAAATAGCATGTAGTGACTGTACTAAAAAGTTATTAATTTTCTGCGACAGGATTTGAGGAGAAAAGACGATCTTCCAGCTACGACTGAAAAGTAACTGCTTCAGCAAAGAAACAGAAGCTGGACTGAATCACAATCAGTGAATCTTTATTGACTATACCTTTTGAATGTGTGTTTTACTTGACCAAATTTAACATTGTTAAAAATCACACAACATCAGATTATAGTCCAACACCCTCCACATCAAATTTAACACCAGCTCATCTGCAAAATTGTATTTTGTTTTGCTTGCTTGGAGAGTTTGTATATTTGCACACATTAGTAGGAAGTAAGCCATGTTCAGATGTTTTTAACATTTTAAATACTTTTTTAGCAACAAAATTAATCCATGTGTTTATTTCATTAATGTCTGGCTTAATTCTTACAAACTTCACTAGGTCAACTGCATACTGAATTGATAATTGCGGCATCCTTTTTAAAATCTAAAACCTATTGCTGTTAAATAAGGAGTGGAGTTGACATAACTGGTGCTAACACAGATGTTGAAAAAATAGTTTCGAATGCAAGTTCTGCAGAAGAGTCAAGCTGACTCTAAAGGTTAATTCTGTTTTTTACTCCACATATGCTGCCAGGCCTGGTGAGTTTCTGCAGAATTTTCTGTGCATGTTTGAAACAATGTTTCCCTGCCTGGGAAGCCTAGAGTGTACAGTCACATTCTGAGCATAAAGAGTCGGTTATTCAGAACTGGGATAAGAAAAATTTCTTCCCTCAAAGGATCATTAGAACCTGCTACCCCATGGAGTTGCGAATACTCAGTTGATGAGTCCACTTGACACAGACGTTAATTGATACTTGGCAACCAAATACATTAAATGATATAGAATAGTGCTGTAACGTGGAGTTGAGGTAGAAGATGAACCATGATCTTGTTAAATGACAGTGTCCATGGGTCACATGACAACTGCTGCTGCTATTTCTTCCTACTGTATGTGGATTATATTACTGTTGCCTTTTACTAACCTGGTTTATTTCTCAGCGGTGAGAAATTCCACTGTACCTCGTGCTGGTGTATGACTTTGGTTCCTTGCTAGCAGTCGAGAGTATGGTGCTGGAAAAGCACAACAGGTCAGGCAGTATCTGAGGAGTAGTAGAATCGACATTTTAGGAATAAGAGATATCTCTCAGCTCCCCGGAACACAAGCCTCATCCCTGATGAAGGGCTTATGCCCGAAACGTCAATTCTTGTACTCCTTGGATGCTGTCTGACTTGCTGTGCTTTTCCAGCAGCAAACTCTCCACTCGGATCTCCAGCATCTGGAGTCCTCATTTTCTCCTTCCTTGCTGGCAGTCATAATTCACTTATCCTGTGCCAGTCTGTTTAGCTGCTTTTAAGCTAACAAAACTATCAGAAGGTAGGCAGAGAGACACAAAAGGTCAGGAAGGTGAATATTTGAAGAATGATATAAAAAGTCGAAGCAGAATCAGGCCACGTTGTGCTGCAACCCTGCTCTGCTAATGTGATGTTGGCAGATGGGATAAATGAAAGCATTGCACAGTGATCGAATGGATGTCCGTGCCCAGTGAGTTTACAAGGCGATGACAATGTTTCAGAAGAGCAGTGAGCACTGGCTGGTGCTGCACTGAGCTGTGTGGGGAGACTGGGAGGTGACATCAGTGTTTGCTCAGGTGCACAGCTCCAGGTGCAGGCGAGAGGCGAGAAGCCCGCGCCTTTCTCTGAGTGACGCTGCTGTGAGTATAATCAGCTTTCATACACATAAAACTCAAACTTATCGCTCCAAAAATATAGAATAGAATGTCATTTTTTTTTTTATCATTTCTGCAGGGCGGCTGTCGCTATCCCGACTTTGAAAAGGTGAGAATTATTTTGTTGGGCAGTGTGGGAAAGGTGTTGGTTTGGGAAAGGTGTGGCGCGATGTTGTTTTCTGAGTTCTGAACAAAGAGAAAGTTATCGGTGAAATGTGGTGCACGGTTTTAGCGATGAGGTGGGAGGTTATGGTGGGACGGGGTGGGGCAGCTGATGAAGGTGAGGGGATGTGCGCTGCTCCTTACCCCCTTCCTCTCTATTTGTCCCTAAATCTGAACCTTTCGATACGGTCAAGTCTCACATTGCTCATACTCCCACAGCCCCACAACAGGACTGTGTACCCACGCCCAGGGACCCCCAGTCTGTCTCACCTTCCTCCCTCCCCTCCCCTCCCCTCCCCCTTCACCGTCTCAGCCCCTCCCACAACCCACTCCCCACCTCAGTCTTCCTCCCCCATTATCCCCCTGCCTCCTTCCCTCATTCCCGTTTCCCCTTCCCCTGACCCCTTCGCCTCTCCCTCCCTCCCCCTCTTTCACCCCTCCGCTCCCTCTCCCTCTCACCCCTCCCTCTCCTTCTCACCCCTCCCCTCCTTCTCACCCCTCCCCTCCTTCTCACCCCTCCCCTCCCCTGCCCTCTCCCTCTCATCCCTCCTCTCCCTCTCCCCCTCCCCTCCCTCTCCCCCTCCCCTCCCTCTCCCCCACCCCATCCCTCTCCCCCTCCCTCTCACCCCTCCCCACCTCACCCTCACCCTCCCTCTCCCCTTCCCTCTCACCTCCCTCTACTCCTCCCTCTCCCCCCTCCCCCTCCTTCCCTCTCCACCTGCCCCCTCTCCCCTCCCTCTCCACCTGCCCCCTCTCCCCTCCCCCAGTCTCCCCTTCCCCACTCTCCCCTTCCCCACCCCCACTCTCCCCTCCCCTTCCCCACCCCCACTCTCCCCTCCCCTTCCCTCCCTCCCCTTCCCTCCCTCTCCACCTGCCCCTCTCCCCTCCCCCACTCTCCCCTTCCCTCACCCCCACTCTCCCCTTCCCCCACCCTCCCCTTTCCCCACCCCCACTCTCCCCTCCCCCTCCCTCTCCCTCTCCCCCACCCCTCTCCCTTCCCCCTCCCTCTCCCTCCCTCCTCCCTCTCCCTCCCTCACCCCTTCTCCTCCCTCCCTCCTTCACCCCTTCCCCTCCCTCCCTCACCCCTTCCCCTCCCTCCCTCACCCCTTCCCCTCCCTCCCTCCCTCACCCCTTCCCCTCCCTCCCTCACCCCTTCCCCTCCCTCCCTCCCTCACCCCTTCCCATCCCTCCCTCTCTGCCATTCCCACCCTCTCCCCGTTCCCCCTTCCCGTTCCCCCCCTCCCCGTTCCCCCTCTCCCCGTTCCCCCCCTCCCCCCCTCCCCGTTCCGCCCCTCCCCCCCTCCCCGTTCCGCCTCCCTTCCCGTTCCGCCTCCCTTTCCATTCCGCCTCCCTCTCCCCCGTTCCCCCTCCCTCTCCCTCGTTCCCCCTCCCTCTCCCTCGTTCCCCCCCCTCTCCCTCGTTCCCCCTCACACTCTCCTGTTTCCCCCTCCCCCTCCCCCACCCCGTTTCTCCCTCCCCCTCCCCGTTTCCCCCTCCCCCCCGTTTCCCCCTCCTCCCCGTTTCCCCCTCCTCCCGTTTCCCCCTCCCCCTCTCACTCCCGCTCCCCGTTTCCCCCTCCCCCTCCCCTGTTTCCCCCTCCCCCTCCCCTGTTTCCCCCTCCCCCTCCCCTGTTTCCCCTTCCCCTCCCAGTTACCCCTTCCCCTTCCCTGTTCCTCCACCTCCACCCCCTCCCCTCCCCCTCCCCTCCCCTGTTCCCTTCCCCTCCCATGTTCCCCCCTCCCCTATTCCCCACCCCTATTCCCCATCCCTTCCCCCTCCCCTGTTCCACTTGCCCATTTTCCCACCCCATCCCCGTTCCTCCTCCCCCTCCCCCATTTCCCCCTTCCCCCTCCCCCATTTCCCTTCCCCGTCCCCCCTCCACCCCCCTCCAGATCCCCTTCTCCCACCCCTTCCCCTCTCACCCTCATTCCTCGTTTCCCCTCCTTCCTCGTTTCCCCTCCCACCCTCCGTCCTCGTTTCCCCTCCCACCCTCCCATCCTCCTTCCCCGTTTCCCCTCCTTCCCCGTTTCCCCTCCCCCCACCCTCCTTCCTCGTTTCCGCTCCCCACCATTCTTCCTCGTTTCCCCTCCCACCCTCCTTCCTCGTTTCCCCTCCTTCCCCATTTCCCCTCCCCCCCACCCTCCTTCCTCGTTTCCCCTCCCCACCATCCGTCCTCGTTTCCCCTCCCACCCTCCTTCCTCGTTTCCCCTCCTTCCTCGTTTCCCCTCCCACCCTCCTTCCTCATTTCCCCTCCTTCCTCGTTTCCCCTCCCACCCTCCCTCCTCGTTTCCCGTCCCACCCTCCCACCCTCCCTCCTCGTTTCCCGTCCCACCCTCCCACCCTCCCTCCTCGTTTCCCGTCCCACCCTCCCACCCTCCCTCCTCGTTTCCCGTCCCACCCTCCCACCCTCCCTCCTCATTTCCCGTCCCACCCTCCCACCCTCCCACCCTCCCTCCTCGTTTCCCGTCCCACCCTCCCACCCTCCCTCCTCCCTCCTCGTTTCCCGTCCCACCCTCCCACCCTCCCTCCTCGTTTCCCGTCCCACCCTCCCACCCTCCCTCCTCGTTTCCCGTCCCACCCTCCCACCCTCCCTCCTCGTTTCCCGTCCCACCCTCCCACCCTCCCTCCTCGTTTCCCGTCCCACCCTCCCACCCTCCCTCCTCGTTTCCCGTCCCACCCTCCCACCCTCCCTCCTCGTTTCCCGTCCCACCCTCCCACCCTCCCTCCTCGTTTCCCGTCCCACACTCCCACCCTCCCTCCTCGTTTCCCGTCCCACACTCCCACCCTCCCTCCTCGTTTCCCGTCCCACCCTCCCTCCTCGTTTCCCGTCCCACCCTCCCACCCTCCCTCCTCGTTTCCCGTCCCACCCTCCCACCCTCCCTCCTCGTTTCCCGTCCCACCCTCCCACCCTCCCTCCTCGTTTCCCGTCCCACCCTCCCCGTTTCCCGTCCCACCCTCCCACCCTCCCTCCTCGTTTCCCGTCCCACCCTCCCTCCTCGTTTCCCGTCCCACCCTCCCACCCTCCCTCCTCGTTTCCCGTCCCACCCTCCCACCCTCCCTCCTCGTTTCCCGTCCCACCCTCCCACCCTCCCTCCTCGTTTCCCGTCCCACCCTCCCACCCTCCCTCCTCGTTTCCCGTCCCACCCTCCCACCCTCCCTCCTCGTTTCCCGTCCCACCCTCCCACCCTCCCTCCTCGTTTCCCGTCCCACCCTCCCACCCTCCCTCCTCGTTTCCCGTCCCACCCTCCCACCCTCCCCCCTCGTTTCCCGTCCCACCCTCCCCCCTCGTTTCCCGTCCCACCCTCCCACCCTCCCTCCTCGTTTCCCGTCCCACCCTCCCACCCTCCCCCCTCGTTTCCCGTCCCACCCTCCCACCCTCCCTCCTCGTTTCCCGTCCCACCCTCCCACCCTCCCTCCTCGTTTCCCGTCCCACCCTCCCACCCTCCCTCCTCGTTTCCCGTCCCACCCTCCCTCCTCGTTTCCCGTCCCACCTTCCCTCCTCGTTTCCCGTCCCACCCTCCCACCCTCCCTCCTCGTTTCCCGTCCCACCCTCCCACCCTCCCTCCTCGTTTCCCGTCCCACCCTCCCACCCTCCCTCCTCGTTTCCCGTCCCACCCTCCCACCCTCCCTCCTCGTTCCCTGTCCCACCCTCCCACCCTCCCTCCTCGTTTCCCGTCCCACCCTCCCTCCTCGTTTCCCGTCCCACCCTCCCTCCTCGTTTCCCGTCCCACCCTCCCACCCTCCTTCCTCGTTTCCCGTCCCACCCTCCCACCCTCCCTCCTCGTTTCCCGTCCCACCCTCCCACCCTCCCTCCTCGTTTCCCGTCCCACCCTCCCACCCTCCCTCCTCGTTTCCCGTCCCACCCTCCCACCCTCCCTCCTCGTTTCCCGTCCCACCCTCCCACCCTCCCTCCTCGTTTCCCGTCCCACCCTCCCACCCTCCCTCCTCGTTTCCCGTCCCACCCTCCCACCCTCCCTCCTCGTTTCCCGTCCCACCCTCCCACCCTCCCTCCTCGTTTCCCGTCCCACCTCGTTTCCCGTCCCGCCCTCCCACCCTCCCTCCTCGTTTCCCGTCCCGCCCTCCCACCCTCCCTCCTCGTTTCCCGTCCCGCCCTCCCACCCTCCCTCCTCGTTTCCCGTCCCGCCCTCCCACCCTCCCTCCTCGTTTCCCGTCCAGCCCTCCCACCCTCCCTCCTCGTTTCCCGTCCAGCCCTCCCACCCTCCCTCCTCGTTTCCCGTCCCGCCCTCCCACCCTCCCTCCTCGTTTCCCGTCCCGCCCTCCCACCCTCCCTCCTCGTTTCCCGTCCCGCCCTCCCACCCTCCCTCCTCGTTTCCCGTTCCGCCCTCCCACCCTCCCTCCTCGTTTCCCGTCCCGCCCTCGTTTCCCGTCCCGCCCTCCCACCCTCCCTCCTCGTTTCCCGTCCCGCCCTCCCACCCTCCCTCCTCGTTTCCCGTCCCACCCTCCCTCCTCGTTTCCCGTCCCACCCTCCCACCCACCCTGCTCGTTTCCTGTCCCACCCTCCCTCCCTCCCTCCTCGTTTCCCGTCCCACCCTCCCACCCTCCCTCCTCGTTTCCCGTCCCACCCTCCCACCCTCCCTCCTCGTTTCCCGTCCCACCCTCCCACCCTCCCTCCTCGTTTCCCGTCCCACCCTCCCACCTCGTTTCCCGTCCCACCCTCCCACCCTCCTTCCTCGTTTCCCGTCCCACCCTCCCTCCTCGTTTCCCGTCCCACCCTCCCACCCTCCCTCCTCGTTTCCCGTCCCACCCTCCCACCCTCCCTCCTCGTTTCCCGTCCCACCTCGTTTCCCGTCCCACCCTCCCACCCTCCCAACTCGTTTCCCGTCCCACCTCGTTTCCCGTCCCACCCTCGTTTCCCGTCACACCCTCCCACCCTCCTTCCTCGTTTCCCGTCCCTCCCTCCCACCCTCCTTCCTCGTTTCCCGTCCCACCCTCCCACCCTCCCTCCTCGTTTCCCGTCCCACCCTCCCACCCTCCCTCCTCGTTTCCCGTCCCACCCTCCCACCCTCCCTCCTTGTTTCCCGTCCCACCCTCCCCCCTCGTTTCCCGTCCCACCCTCCCTCCTCGTTTCCCGTCCCACCCTCCCACCCTCCCTCCTCGTTTCCCGTCCCACCCTCCCACCCTCCCTCCTCGTTTCCCGTCCCACCCTCCCACCCTCCCTCCTCGTTTCCCGTCCCACCCTCCCACCCTCCCTCCTCGTTTCCCGTCCCACCCTCCCACCCTCCCTCCTCGTTTCCCGTCCCACCCTCCCACCCTCCCTCCTCGTTTCCCGTCCCACCCTCCCTCCTCGTTTCCCGTCCCACCCTCCCACCCTCCCAAATCGTCTCCCGTCCCACCCTCCCACCCTCCCAAATCGTCTCCCGTCCCACCCTCCCACCCTCCCAAATCGTCTCCCGTCCCACCCTCCCACCCTCCCAAATCGTCTCCCGCCCCACCCTCCCACCCTCCCTCCTCGTTTCCCGCCCACCCTCCCACCCTCCCTCCCCGTTTCCCCTCCCACCCTCCCTCCCCGTTTCCCGCCCACCCTCCCTCCCCGTTTCCCGCCCACCCTCCCACCCTCCCTCCCCGTTTCCCGTCCCACACACCCACCCTGCTTCCTCGTTTCCCGTCCCACCCTGCTTCCTCGTTTCCCGTCCCACACTCCTTCCTCGTTTCCCGTCCCACACTCTCACCCTCCTTCCTCATTTCCCGTCCCACACTCCCACCCTCCTTCCTCGGTTCCCGTCCCACACTGCTTCCCCGTACCACCCTCCCTCCACATTTCCCGTCCCACCCTCCCACCCTCCCTCCCCGTTTCCCGTCCCACCCTCCCACCCTCCCTCCCCATTTCCCATCCCCCCCCACCCTCCCTCCCCGATTCCCGTCCCCCCTCCCTCCCTGTTTCCCGTCACACTCTCCCTCTCCGTTTCCCGCCCCACCCTCTCACACTCCCTCCCCGATTCCCGCCCCACCCTCCTCGTTTCTCGCCCCACCCTCCCTCCTCGTTTCCCGCCCCACCCTCTCACCCTCCCTCCCCGTTTCCCGCCCCACCCTCCCACCCTCCCTCCTTGTTTCCCGCCCCACCCTCCCACCCTCCCTCCTTGTTTCCCGCCCCACCCTCCCACCCTCCCTCCTTGTTTCCCGCCCCACCCTCCCACCCCGTTTCCCGCCCCACCCTCCCACCCCGTTTCCCGCCCCACCCTCCCTCCTCGATTCCCGCCCCACCCTCCAACCCTCCCTCCCCGATTCCCGCCCCACCCACCGTCCTCGTTTCCCCTCCCATCCTCCTTCCCCGTTTCCCCTCCTTCCCCGTTTCCCCTCCCCCCACCCTCCTTCCTCGTTTCCGCTCCCCACCATTCTTCCTCGTTTCCCCTCCCACCCTCCTTCCTCGTTTCCCCTCCTTCCCCATTTCCCCTCCCCCCCACCCTCCTTCCTCGTTTCCCCTCCCCACCATCCGTCCCCGTTTCCCCTCCCACCCTCCTTCCTCGTTTTCCCTCCCACCCTCCTTCCTCGTTTCCCCTCCTTCCTCGTTTCCCCTCCCACCCTCCTTCCTCGTTTCCCCTCCTTCCTCGTTTCCCCTCCCACCGTCCTTCCTCGTTTCCCGTCCCACCCTCCCACCCTCCCTCCTCGTTTCCCGTCCCACCCTCCCTCCTCGTTTCCCGTCCCACCCTCCCACCCTCCCTCCTCGTTTCCCGTCGCACCCTCCCACCCTCCCTCCTCGTTTCCCGTCCCACCCTCCTCGTTTCCCGTCCCACCCTCCCACCCTCCCTCCTCGTTTCCCGTCCCACCCTCCCACCCTCCCTCCTCGTTTCCCGTCCCACCCTCCCACCCTCCCACCCTCCCTCCTCGTTTCCCGTCCCACCCTCCCACCCTCCCTCCTCGTTTCCCGTCCCACCCTCCCTCCCTCCCTCCTCGTTTCCCGTCCCACCCTCCTCGTTTCCCGTCCCACCCTCCCACCCTCCCTCCTCGTTTCCCGTCCCACCCTCCCACCCTCCCTCCTCGTTTCCCGTCCCACCCTCCCACCCTCCCTCCTCGTTTCCCGTCCCACCCTCCCACCCTCCCTCCTCGTTTCCCGTCCCACCCTCCCTCCTCGTTTCCCGTCCCACCCTCCCACCCTCCCTCCTCGTTTCCCGTCCCACCCTCCCACCCTCCCTCCTCGTTTCCCGTCCCACCCTCCCACCCTCCCTCCTCGTTTCCCGTCCCACCCTCCCACCCTCCCTCCTCGTTTGCCGTCCCACCCTCCCACCCTCCCTCCTCGTTTCCCGTCCCACCCTCCCACCCTCCCTCCTCGTTTCCCGTCCCACCCTCCCTCCTCGTTTCCCGTCCCACCCTCCCTCCTCGTTTCCCGTCCCACCCTCCCACCCTCCCTCCTCGTTTCCCGTCCCACCCTCCCACCCTCCCTGCTCGTTTCCCGTCCCACCCTCCCTCCCTCCCTCCTCGTTTCCCGTCCCACCCTCCCACCCTCCCTCCTCGTTTCCCGTCCCACCCTCCCACCCTCCCTCCTCGTTTCCCGTCCCACCCTCCCACCCTCCCTCCTCGTTTCCCGTCCCACCCTCCCACCTCGTTTCCCGTCCCACCCTCCCACCCTCCTTCCTCGTTTCCCGTCCCACCCTCCCACCCTCCTTCCTCGTTTCCCGTCCCACCCTCCCTCCTCGTTTCCCGTCCCACCCTCCCACCCTCCCTCCTCGTTTCCCGTCCCACCCTCCCACCCTCCCTCCTCGTTTCCCGTCCCACCCTCCCACCCTCCCTCCTCGTTTCCCGTCCCACCCTCCCACCCTCCCTCCTCGTTTCCCGTCCCACCCTCCCACCCTCCCTCCTCGTTTCCCGTCCCACCCTCCCACCCTCCCTCCTCGTTTCCCGTCCCACCTCGTTTCCCGTCCCACCCTCCCACCCTCCCACCTCGTTTCCCGTCCCACCCTCGTTTCCCGTCACACCCTCCCACCCTCCTTCCTCGTTTCCCGTCCCTCCCTCCCACCCTCCTTCCTCGTTTCCCGTCCCACCCTCCCACCCTCCCTCCTCGTTTCCCGTCCCACCCTCCCACCCTCCCTCCTCGTTTCCCGTCCCACCCTCCCACCCTCCCTCCTCGTTTCCCGTCCCACCCTCCCTCCTCGTTTCCCGTCCCACCCTCCCTCCTCGTTTCCCGTCCCACCCTCCCACCCTCCCTCCTCGTTTCCCGTCCCACCCTCCCACCCTCCCTCCTCGTTTCCCGTCCCACCCTCCCACCCTCCCTCCTCGTTTCCCGTCCCACCCTCCCACCCTCCCTCCTCGTTTCCCGTCCCACCCTCCCACCCTCCCTCCTCGTTTCCCGTCCCACCCTCCCTCCTCGTTTCCCGTCCCACCCTCCCACCCTCCCAAATCGTCTCCCGTCCCACCCTCCCACCCTCCCAAATCGTCTCCCGTCCCACCCTCCCACCCTCCCAAATCGTCTCCCGCCCCACACTCCCACCCTCCCTCCTCGTTTCCCGCCCACCCTCCCACCCTCCCTCCCACCTTCCCTCCCCGTTTCCCCTCCCACCCTCCCTCCCCGTTTCCCGCCCACCCTCCCTCCCCGTTTCCCGCCCACCCTCCCACCCTCCCTCCCCGTTTCCCGTCCCACACACCCACCCTGCTTCCTCGTTTCCCGTCCCACCCTGCTTCCTCGTTTCCCGTCCCACACTCCTTCCTCGTTTCCCGTCCCACACTCTCACCCTCCTTCCTCATTTCCCGTCCCACACTCCCACCCTCCTTCCTCGGTTCCCGTCCCACACTGCTTCCCCGTACCACCCTCCCTCCACATTTCCCGTCCCACCCTCCCACCCTCCCTCCCCGTTTCCCGTCCCACCCTCCCACCCTCCCTCCCCATTTCCCATCCCCCCCCCACCCTCCCTCCCCGATTCCCGTCCCCCCTCCCTCCCTGTTTCCCGTCACACTCTCCCTCTCCGTTTCCCGCCCCACCCTCTCACACTCCCTCCCCGTTTCCCGCCCCACCCTCCTCGTTTCTCGCCCCACCCTCCCTCCTCGTTTCCCGCCCCACCCTCTCACCCTCCCTCCCCGTATCCCGCCCCACCCTCCCACACTCCCTCCTTGTTTCCCGCCCCACCCTCCCACCCTCCCTCCTTGTTTCCCGCCCCACCCTCCCACCCTCCCTCCTTGTTTCCCGCCCCACCCTCCCACCCCGTTTCCCGCCCCACCCTCCCACCCCGTTTCCCGCCCCACCCTCCCTCCTCGATTCCCGCCCCACCCTCCAACCCTCCCTCCCCGATTCCCGCCCCACCCACCGTCCTCGTTTCCCCTCCCATCCTCCTTCCCCGTTTCCCCTCCTTCCCCGTTTCCCCTCCCCCCACCCTCCTTCCTCGTTTCCGCTCCCCACCATTCTTCCTCGTTTCCCCTCCCACCCTCCTTCCTCGTTTCCCCTCCTTCCCCATTTCCCCTCCCCCCCACCCTCCTTCCTCGTTTCCCCTCCCCACCATCCGTCCCCGTTTCCCCTCCCACCCTCCTTCCTCGTTTTCCCTCCCACCCTCCTTCCTCGTTTCCCCTCCTTCCTCGTTTCCCCTCCCACCCTCCTTCCTCGTTTCCCCTCCTTCCTCGTTTCCCCTCCCACCGTCCTTCCTCGTTTCCCGTCCCACCCTCCCACCCTCCCTCCTCGTTTCCCGTCCCACCCTCCCTCCTCGTTTCCCGTCGCACCCTCCCACCCTCCCTCCTCGTTTCCCGTCGCACCCTCCCACCCTCCCTCCTCGTTTCCCGTCCCACCCACCCACCCTCCCTCCTCGTTTCCCGTCCCACCCTCCTCGTTTCCCGTCCCACCCTCCCACCCTCCCTCCTCGTTTCCCGTCCCACCCTCCCACCCTCCCTCCTCGTTTCCCGTCCCACCCTCCCACCCTCCCTCCTCGTTTCCCGTCCCACCCTCCCACCCTCCCTCCTCGTTTCCCGTCCCACCCTCCCTCCCTCCCTCCTCGTTTCCCGTCCCACCCTCCTCGTTTCCCGTCCCACCCTCCCACCATCCCTCCTCGTTTCCCGTCCCACCCTCCCACCCTCCCTCCTCGTTTCCCGTCCCACCCTCCCACCCTCCCTCCTCGTTTCCCGTCCCACCCTCCCACCCTCCCTCCTCGTTTCCCGTCCCACCCTCCCACCCTCCCTCCTCGTTTCCCGTCCCACCCTCCCACCCTCCCTCCTCGTTTCCCGTCCCACCCTCCCACCCTCCCTCCTCGTTTCCCGTCCCACCCTCCCTCCTCGTTTCCCGTCCCACCCTCCCTCCTCGTTTCCCGTCCCACCCTCCCACCCTCCCTCCTCGTTTCCCATCCCACCCTCCCACCCTCCCTCCTCGTTTCCCGTCCCACCCTCCCACCCTCCCTCCTCGTTTCCCGTCCCACCCTCCCTCCACGTTTCCCGTCCCACCCTCCCTCCTCGTTTCCCGTCCCACCCTCCCACCCTCCCTCCTCGTTTCCCGTCCCACCCTCCCACCCTCCCTCCTCGATTCCCGTCCCACCCTCCCACCCTCCCTCCTCGTTTCCCGTCCCACCCTCCCACCCTCCCTCCTCGTTTCCCGTCCCACCCTCCCACCCTCCCTCCTCGTTTCCCGTCCCACCCTCCCACCCTCCCTCCTCGTTTCCCGTCCCACCCTCCCACCCTCCCTCCTCGTTTCCCGTCCCACCCTCCCACCCTCCCTCCTCGTTTCCCGTCCCACCCTCCCACCCTCCCTCCTCGTTTCCCGTCCTACCCTCCCACCCTCCCTCCTCGTTTCCCGTCCCACCTCGTTTCCCGTCCCACCCTCCCACCCTGCCTCCTCGTTTCCCGTCCCGCCCTCCCACCCTCCCTCCTCGTTTCCCGTCCCGCCCTCCCACCCTCCCTCCTCGTTTCCCGTCCCGCCCTCCCACCCTCCCTCCTCGTTTCCCGTCCCACCCTCCCACCCTCCCTCCTCGTTTCCCGTCCCACCCTCCCTCCTCGTTTCCCGTCCCACCCTCCCACCCTCCCTCCTCGTTTCCCGTCCCACCCTCCCACCCTCCCTCCTCATTTCCCGTCCCACCCTCCCACCCTCCCTCCTCGTTTCCCGTCCCACCCTCCCACCCTCCCTCCTCGTTTCCCGTCCCACCCTCCCACCTCGTTTCCCGTCCCACCCTCCCACCTCGTTTCCCGTCCCACCCTCCCACCCTCCTTCCTCGTTTCCCGTCCCACCCTCCCTCCTCGTTTCCCGTCCCACCCTCCGACCCTCCCTCCTCGTTTCCCGTCCCACCCTCCCACCCTCCCTCCTCGTTTCCCGTCCCACCCTCCCACCCTCCCTCCTCGTTTCCCGTCCCACCTCGTTTCCCGTCCCACCCTCCCACCCTCCCACCTCGTTTCCCGTCCCACCCTCCCACCCTCCCACCTCGTTTCCCGTCCCACCCTCGTTTCCCGTCACACCCTCCCACTCTCCTTCCTCGTTTCCCGTCCCTCCCTCCCACCCTCCTTCCTCGTTTCCCGTCCCACCCTCCCACCCTCCCTCCTCGTTTCCCGTCCCACCCTCCCACCCTCCCTCCTCGTTTCCCGTCCCACCCGTCCCACCCTCCCTCCTCGTTTCCCGTCCCACCGTCCCACCCTCCCTCCTCGTTTCCCGTCCCACCCTCCGACCCTCCCTCCTCGTTTCCCGTCCCACCCTCCCACCCTCCCTCCTCGTTTCCCGTCCCACCCTCCCACCCTCCCTCCTCGTTTCCCGTCCCACCCTCCTACCCTCCCTCCTCGTTTCCCCCCCCACCCTCCCACCCTCCCTCCTCGTTTCCCGTCCCACCGTCCCACCCTCCCTCCTCGTTTCCCGTCCCACCCTCCGACCCTCCCTCCTCGTTTCCCGTCCCACCCTCCCACCCTCCCTCCTCGTTTCCCGTCCCACCCTCCCACCCTCCCTCCTCGTTTCCCGTCCCACCCTCCTACCCTCCCTCCTCGTTTCCCCCCCACCCTCCCACCCTCCCTCCTCGTTTCCCGTCCCACCCTCCCACCCTCCCTCCTCGTTTCCCGTCCCACCCTCCCACCCTCCCTCCTCGTTTCCCGTCCCACCCTCCCACCCTCCCTCCTCGTTTCCCGTCCCACCCTCCCACCCTCCCTCCTCGTTTCCCGTCCCACCCTCCCACCCTCCCTCCTCGTTTCCCGTCCCACCCTCCCACCCTCCCTCCTCGTTTCCCGTCCCACCCTCCCACCCTCCCTCCTCGTTTCCCGTCCCACCCTCCCACCCTCCCTCCTCGTTTCCCGTCCCACCCTCCCACCCTCCCTCCTCGTTTCCCGTCCCACCCTCCCACCCTCCCTCCTCGTTTCCCGTCCCACCCTCCCACCCTCCCTCCTCGTTTCCCGTCCCACCCTCCCACCCTCCCAAATCGTCTCCCGTCCCACCCTCCCACCCTCCCAAATCGTCTCCCGTCCCACCCTCCCACCCTCCCAAATCGTCTCCCGCCCCACCCTCCCACCCTCCCTCCTCGTTTCCCGCCCACCCTCCCACCCTCCCTCCCCGTTTCCCCTCCCACCCTCCCTCCCCGTTTCCCGCCCACCCTCCCTCCCCGTTTCCCGTCCCACACACCCACCCTGCTTCCTCATTTCCCGTCCCACCCTCCCACCCTCCCTCCTCGTTTCCCGTCCCACCCTCCTCGTTTCCCGTCCCACCCTCCCACCCTCCCTCCTCGTTTCCCGTCCCACCCTCCCACCCTCCCTCCTCGTTTCCCGTCCCACCCTCCCACCCTCCCTCCTCGTTTCCCGTCCCACCCTCCCACCCTCCCTCCTCGTTTCCCGTCCCACCCTCCCTCCCTCTCTCCTCGTTTCCCGTCCCACCCTCCTCGTTTCCCGTCCCACCCTCCCACCCTCCCTCCTCGTTTCCCGTCCCACCCTCCCACCCTCCCTCCTCGTTTCCCGTCCCACCCTCCCACCCTCCCTCCTCGTTTCCCGTCCCACCCTCCCACCCTCCCTCCTCGTTTCCCGTCCCACCCTCCCACCCTCCCTCCTCGTTTCCCGTCCCACCCTCCCACCTCGTTTCCCGTCCCACCCTCCCACCCTCCTTCCTCGTTTCCCGTCCCACCCTCCCTCCTCGTTTCCCGTCCCACCCTCCCAACCTCCCTCCTCGTTTCCCGTCCCACCCTCGCACCCTCCCTCCTCGTTTCCCGTCCCACCCTCCCACCCTCCCTCCTCGTTTCCCGTCCCACCCTCCCACCATCCCTCCTCGTTTCCCGTCCCACCCTCCCACCCTCCCTCCTCGTTTCCCGTCCCAACCTCCCACCCTCCCTCCTCGTTTCCCGTCCCACCCTCCCACCCTCCCTCCTCGTTTCCGGTCCCACCCTCCCACCCTCCCTCCTCGTTTCCCGTCCCACCCTCCCACCCTCCCTCCTCGTTTCCCGTCCCACCCTCCCACCCTCCCTCCTCGTTTCCCGTCCCACCATCCCACCCTCCCTCCTCGTTTCCCGTCCCACCCTCCCACCCTCCCTCCTCGTTTCCCGTCCCACCCTCCCACCCTCCCTCCTCGTTTCCCGTCCCACCCTCCCACCCTCCCACCTCGTTTCCCGTCCCACCCTCCCACCCTCCCACCTCGTTTCCCGTCCCACCCTCCCACCCTCCCACCTCGTTTCCCGTCCCACCCTCCCACCCTCCCACCTCGTTTCCCGTCCCACCCTCGTTTCCCGTCCCGCCCTCCCACCCTCCCTCCTCGTTTCCCGTCCCGCCCTCCCACCCTCCCTCCTCGTTTCCCGTCCCGCCCTCCCACCCTCCCTCCTCGATTCCCGTCCCACCCTCCCACCCTCCCTCCTCGTTTCCCGTCCCACCCTCCCTCCTCGTTTCCCGTCCCACCCTCCCACCCTCCCTCCTCGTTTCCCGTCCCACCCTCCCACCCTCCCTCCTCGTTTCCCGTCCCACCCTCCCACCCTCCCTCCTCGTTTCCCGTCCCACCCTCCCACCCTCCCTCCTCGTTTCCCGTCCCACCCTCCCACCTCGTTTCCCGTCCCACCCTCCCACCCTCCTTCCTCGTTTCCCGTCCCACCCTCCCTCCTCGTTTCCCGTCCCACCCTCCCACCCTCCCTCCTCATTTCCCGTCCCACCCTCCCACCCTCCCTCCTCGTTTCCCGTCCCACCCTCCCACCCTCCCTCCTCGTTTCCCGTCCCACCCTCCCACCCTCCCTCCTCGTTTCCCGTCCCACCCTCCCACCCTCCCTCCTCGTTTCCTGTCCCACCTCGTTTCCCGTCCCACCCTCCCACCCTCCCACCTCGTTTCCCGTCCCACCCTCCCACCCTCCCACCTCGTTTCCCGTCCCACCCTCGTTTCCCGTCCCACCCTCGTTTCCCGTCACACCCTCCCACTCTCCTTCCTCGTTTCCCGTCCCTCCCTCCCACCCTCCTTCCTCGTTTCCCGTCCCACCCTCCCACCCTCCCTCCTCGTTTCCCGTCCCACCCTCCCACCCTCCCTCCTCGTTTCCCGTCCCACCCTCCCACCCTCCCTCCTCGTTTCCCGTCCCACCCTCCCACCCTCCCTCCTCGTTTCCCCTCCCACCCTCCCACCCTCCCTCCTCGTTTCCCCTCCCACCCTCCCACCCTCCCTCCTCGTTTCCCGTCCCACCCTCCCTCCTCGTTTCCCGTCCCACCCTCCCACCCTCCCTCCTCGTTTCCCGTCCCACCCTCCCACCCTCCCTCCTCGTTTCCCGTCCCACCCTCCCACCCTCCCTCCTCGTTTCCCGTCCCACCCTCCCACCCTCCCTCCTCGTTTCCCGTCCCACCCTCCCACCCTCCCTCCTCGTTTCCCGTCCCACCCTCCCACCCTCCCTCCTCGTTTCCCGTCCCACCCTCCCACCCTCCCAAATCGTCTCCCGTCCCACCCTCCCTCCTCGTTTCCCGTCCCACCCTCCCTCCTCGTTTCCCGTCCCACCCTCCCACCCTCCCAAATCGTCTCCCGTCCCACCCTCCCTCCTCGTTTCCCGTCCCACCCTCCCTCCTCGTTTCCCGTCCCACCCTCCCACCCTCCCTCCTCGTTTCCCGTCCCACCCTCCCACCTCGTTTCCCGTCCCACCCTCCCACCCTCCTTCCTCGTTTCCCGTCCCACCCTCCCTCCTCGTTTCCCGTCCCACCCTCCCACCCTCCCTCCTCATTTCCCGTCCCACCCTCCCACCCTCCCTCCTCGTTTCCCGTCCCACCCTCCCACCCTCCCTCCTCGTTTCCCGTCCCACCCTCCCACCCTCCCTCCTCGTTTCCCGTCCCACCCTCCCACCCTCCCTCCTCGTTTCCTGTCCCACCTCGTTTCCCGTCCCACCCTCCCACCCTCCCACCTCGTTTCCCGTCCCACCCTCCCACCCTCCCACCTCGTTTCCCGTCCCACCCTCGTTTCCCGTCCCACCCTCGTTTCCCGTCACACCCTCCCACTCTCCTTCCTCGTTTCCCGTCCCTCCCTCCCACCCTCCTTCCTCGTTTCCCGTCCCACCCTCCCACCCTCCCTCCTCGTTTCCCGTCCCACCCTCCCACCCTCCCTCCTCGTTTCCCGTCCCACCCTCCCACCCTCCCTCCTCGTTTCCCGTCCCACCCTCCCACCCTCCCTCCTCGTTTCCCCTCCCACCCTCCCACCCTCCCTCCTCGTTTCCCCTCCCACCCTCCCACCCTCCCTCCTCGTTTCCCGTCCCACCCTCCCTCCTCGTTTCCCGTCCCACCCTCCCACCCTCCCTCCTCGTTTCCCGTCCCACCCTCCCACCCTCCCTCCTCGTTTCCCGTCCCACCCTCCCACCCTCCCTCCTCGTTTCCCGTCCCACCCTCCCACCCTCCCTCCTCGTTTCCCGTCCCACCCTCCCACCCTCCCTCCTCGTTTCCCGTCCCACCCTCCCACCCTCCCTCCTCGTTTCCCGTCCCACCCTCCCACCCTCCCAAATCGTCTCCCGTCCCACCCTCCCTCCTCGTTTCCCGTCCCACCCTCCCTCCTCGTTTCCCGTCCCACCCTCCCACCCTCCCTCCTCGTTTCCCGTCCCACCCTCCCACCCTCCCTCCTCGTTTCCCGTCCCACCCTCCCACCCTCCCTCCTCGTTTCCCGTCCCACCCTCCCACCCTCCCTCCTCGTTTCCCGTCCCACCCTCCCACCCTCCCTCCTCGTTTCCCGTCCCACCCTCCCACCCTCCCTCCTCGTTTCCCGTCCCACCCTCCCTCCTCGTTTCCCGTCCCACCCTCCCACCCTCCCAAATCGTCTCCCGTCCCACCCTCCCACCCTCCCAAATCGTCTCCCGTCCCACCCTCCCACCCTCCCAAATCGTCTCCCGCCCCACACTCCCACCCTCCCTCCTCGTTTCCCGCCCACCCTCCCACCCTCCCTCCCCGTTTCCCCTCCCACCCTCCCTCCCCGTTTCCCGCCCACCCTCCCTCCCCGTTTCCCGCCCACCCTCCCACCCTCCCTCCCCGTTTCCCGTCCCACACACCCACCCTGCTTCCTCGTTTCCCGTCCCACCCTGCTTCCTCGTTTCCCGTCCCACACTCCTTCCTCGTTTCCCGTCCCACACTCTCACCCTCCTTCCTCATTTCCCGTCCCACACTCCCACCCTCCTTCCTCGGTTCCCGTCCCACACTGCTTCCCCGTACCACCCTCCCTCCACATTTCCCGTCCCACCCTCCCACCCTCCCTCCCCGTTTCCCGTCCCACCCTCCCACCCTCCCTCCCCATTTCCCATCCCCCCCCCACCCTCCCTCCCCGATTCCCGTCCCCCCTCCCTCCCTGTTTCCCGTCACACTCTCCCTCTCCGTTTCCCGCCCCACCCTCTCACACTCCCTCCCCGTTTCCCGCCCCACCCTCCTCGTTTCTCGCCCCACCCTCCCTCCTCGTTTCCCGCCCCACCCTCTCACCCTCCCTCCCCGTATCCCGCCCCACCCTCCCACACTCCCTCCTTGTTTCCCGCCCCACCCTCCCACCCTCCCTCCTTGTTTCCCGCCCCACACTCCCACCCTCCCTCCTTGTTTCCCGCCCCACCCTCCCACCCCGTTTCCCGCCCCACCCTCCCACCCCGTTTCCCGCCCCACCCTCCCTCCTCGATTCCCGCCCCACCCTCCAACCCTCCCTCCCCGATTCCCGCCCCACCCACCGTCCTCGTTTCCCCTCCCATCCTCCTTCCCCGTTTCCCCTCCTTCCCCGTTTCCCCTCCCCCCACCCTCCTTCCTCGTTTCCGCTCCCCACCATTCTTCCTCGTTTCCCCTCCCACCCTCCTTCCTCGTTTCCCCTCCTTCCCCATTTCCCCTCCCCCCCACCCTCCTTCCTCGTTTCCCCTCCCCACCATCCGTCCCCGTTTCCCCTCCCACCCTCCTTCCTCGTTTTCCCTCCCACCCTCCTTCCTCGTTTCCCCTCCTTCCTCGTTTCCCCTCCCACCCTCCTTCCTCGTTTCCCCTCCTTCCTCGTTTCCCCTCCCACCGTCCTTCCTCGTTTCCCGTCCCACCCTCCCACCCTCCCTCCTCGTTTCCCGTCCCACCCTCCCTCCTCGTTTCCCGTCCCACCCTCCCACCCTCCCTCCTCGTTTCCCGTCGCACCCTCCCACCCTCCCTCCTCGTTTCCCGTCCCACCCACCCACCCTCCCTCCTCGTTTCCCGTCCCACCCTCCTCGTTTCCCGTCCCACCCTCCCACCCTCCCTCCTCGTTTCCCGTCCCACCCTCCCACCCTCCCTCCTCGTTTCCCGTCCCACCCTCCCACCCTCCCTCCTCGTTTCCCGTCCCACCCTCCCACCCTCCCTCCTCGTTTCCCGTCCCACCCTCCCTCCCTCCCTCCTCGTTTCCCGTCCCACCCTCCTCGTTTCCCGTCCCACCCTCCCACCCTCCCTCCTCGTTTCCCGTCCCACCCTCCCACCCTCCCTCCTCGTTTCCCGTCCCACCCTCCCACCCTCCCTCCTCGTTTCCCGTCCCACCCTCCCACCCTCCCTCCTCGTTTCCCGTCCCACCCTCCCACCCTCCCTCCTCGTTTCCCGTCCCACCCTCCCACCCTCCCTCCTCGTTTCCCGTCCCACCCTCCCACCCTCCCTCCTCGTTTCCCGTCCCACCCTCCCTCCTCGTTTCCCGTCCCACCCTCCCTCCTCGTTTCCCGTCCCACCCTCCCACCCTCCCTCCTCGTTTCCCATCCCACCCTCCCACCCTCCCTCCTCGTTTCCCGTCCCACCCTCCCACCCTCCCTCCTCGTTTCCCGTCCCACCCTCCCTCCACGTTTCCCGTCCCACCCTCCCTCCTCGTTTCCCGTCCACCCTCCCACCCTCCCTCCTCGTTTCCCGTCCCACCCTCCCACCCTCCCTCCTCGATTCCCGTCCCACCCTCCCACCCTCCCTCCTCGTTTCCCGTCCCACCCTCCCACCCTCCCTCCTCGTTTCCCGTCCCACCCTCCCACCCTCCCTCCTCGTTTCCCGTCCCACCCTCCCACCCTCCCTCCTCGTTTCCCGTCCCACCCTCCCACCCTCCCTCCTCGTTTCCCGTCCCACCCTCCCACCCTCCCTCCTCGTTTCCCGTCCCACCCTCCCACCCTCCCTCCTCGTTTCCCGTCCCACCCTCCCACCCTCCCTCCTCGTTTCCCGTCCCACCCTCCCACCCTCCCTCCTCGTTTCCCGTCCCACCTCGTTTCCCGTCCCACCCTCCCACCCTGCCTCCTCGTTTCCCGTCCCGCCCTCCCACCCTCCCTCCTCGTTTCCCGTCCCGCCCTCCCACCCTCCCTCCTCGTTTCCCGTCCCGCCCTCCCACCCTCCCTCCTCGTTTCCCGTCCCACCCTCCCACCCTCCCTCCTCGTTTCCCGTCCCACCCTCCCTCCTCGTTTCCCGTCCCACCCTCCCACCCTCCCTCCTCGTTTCCCGTCCCACCCTCCCACCCTCCCTCCTCATTTCCCGTCCCACCCTCCCACCCTCCCTCCTCGTTTCCCGTCCCACCCTCCCACCCTCCCTCCTCGTTTCCCGTCCCACCCTCCCACCTCGTTTCCCGTCCCACCCTCCCACCCTCCTTCCTCGTTTCCCGTCCCACCCTCCCTCCTCGTTTCCCGTCCCACCCTCCCACCCTCCCTCCTCATTTCCCGTCCCACCCTCCCACCCTCCCTCCTCGTTTCCCGTCCCACCCTCCCACCCTCCCTCCTCGTTTCCCGTCCCTCCTCGTTTCCCGTCCCTCCTCGTTTCCCGTCCCACCTCGTTTCCCGTCCCACCCTCCCACCCTCCCACCTCGTTTCCCGTCCCACCCTCCCACCTCGTTTCCCGTCCCACCCTCGTTTCCCGTCACACCCTCCCACTCTCCTTCCTCGTTTCCCGTCCCTCCCTCCCACCCTCCTTCCTCGTTTCCCGTCCCACCCTCCCACCCTCCCTCCTCGTTTCCCGTCCCACCCTCCCACCCTCCCTCCTCGTTCCCGTCCCACCCGTCCCACCCTCCCTCCTCGTTTCCCGTCCCACCGTCCCACCCTCCCTCCTCGTTTCCCGTCCCACCCCTCCGACCCTCCCTCCTCGTTTCCCGTCCCACCCTCCCACCCTCCCTCCTCGTTTCCCGTCCCACCCTCCTACCCTCCCTCCTCGTTTCCCCTCCCACCCTCCCACCCTCCCTCCTCGTTTCCCGACCCACCCTCCCACCCTCCCTCCTCGTTTCCCGTCCCACCCTCCCACCCTCCCTCCTCGTTTCCCGTCCCACCCTCCCACCCTCCCTCCTCGTTTCCCGTCCCACCCTCCCACCCTCCTCCTCGTTTCCCATCCCACCCTCCCACCCTCCCTCCTCGTTTCCCGTCCCACCCTCCCACCCTCCCTCCTCGTTTCCCGTCCACCCTCCCACCCTCCCTCCCCGTTTCCCGCCCACCCTCCCATCCTCCCTCCCCGTTTCCCGTCCCACACACCCACCCTGCTTCCTCATTTCCCGTCCCACCCTCCCACCCTCCCTCCTCGTTTCCCGTCCCACCCTCCTCGTTTCCCGTCCCACCCTCCCACCCTCCCTCCTCGTTTCCCGTCCCACCCTCCCACCCTCCCTCCTCGTTTCCCGTCCCACCCTCCCACCCTCCCTCCTCGTTTCCCGTCCCACCCTCCCACCCTCCCTCCTCGTTTCCCGTCCCACCCTCCACCCTCCCTCCTCGTTTCCCGTCCCACCCTCCCACCCTCCCTCCTCGTTTCCCGTCCCACCCTCCCACCCTCCCTCCTCGTTTCCCGTCCCACCCTCCCACCCTCCCTCCTCGTTTCCCGTCCCACCCTCCCTCCCTCTCTCCTCGTTTCCCGTCCCACCCTCCTCGTTTCCCGTCCCACCCTCCCACCCTCCCTCCTCGTTTCCCGTCCCACCCTCCCACCCTCCCTCCTCGTTTCCCGTCCCACCCTCCCACCCTCCCTCCTCGTTTCCCGTCCCACCCTCCCACCTCGTTTCCCGTCCCACCCTCCCACCCTCCTTCCTCGTTTCCCGTCCCACCCTCCCTCCTCGTTTCCCGTCCCACCCTCCCAACCTCCCTCCTCGTTTCCCGTCCCACCCTCGCACCCTCCCTCCTCGTTTCCCGTCCCACCCTCCCACCCTCCCTCCTCGTTTCCCGTCCCACCCTCCCACCATCCCTCCTCGTTTCCCGTCCCACCCTCCCACCCTCCCTCCTCGTTTCCCGTCCCAACCTCCCACCCTCCCTCCTCGTTTCCCGTCCCACCCTCCCACCCTCCCTCCTCGTTTCCCGTCCCACCCTCCCACCCTCCCTCCTCGTTTCCCGTCCCACCCTCCCACCCTCCCTCCTCGTTTCCCGTCCCACCCTCCCACCCTCCCTCCTCGTTTCCCGTCCCACCCTCCCACCCTCCCTCCTCGTTTCCCGTCCCACCCTCCCACCCTCCCTCCTCGTTTCCCGTCCCACCCTCCCACCCTCCCAAATCGTCTCCCGTCCCACCCTCCCACCCTCCCTCCTCGTTTCCCGTCCCACCCTCCCACCCTCCCTCCTCGTTTCCCGTCCCACCCTCCCACCCTCCCACCTCGTTCCCGTCCCACCCTCCCACCCTCCCACCTCGTTTCCCGTCCCACCCTCGTTTCCCGTCCCGCCCTCCCACCCTCCCTCCTCGTTTCCCGTCCCGCCCTCCCACCCTCCCTCCTCGTTTCCCGTCCCGCCCTCCCACCCTCCCTCCTCGATTCCCGTCCCACCCTCCCACCCTCCCTCCTCGTTTCCCGTCCCACCCTCCCTCCTCGTTTCCCGTCCCACCCTCCCACCCTCCCTCCTCGTTTCCCGTCCCACCCTCCCACCCTCCCTCCTCGTTTCCCGTCCCACCCTCCCACCCTCCCTCCTCGTTTCCCGTCCCACCCTCCCACCCTCCCTCCTCGTTTCCCGTCCCACCCTCCCACCCTCCCTCCTCGTTTC